>NC_089514.1:57979213-58068902 GCF_036850995.1 Saccopteryx leptura
CATTTATATATTTTTTTACATTAGAGATTGTTGAATGTCACTCTATTTGCTTTGTCTAATCTTTCATCACCTCTACTCTACACTTGCCAAGAAATGTAAAGTTTACCAGGTTATTCTTAAAATATGCTGTTGACAATTATAGAATAATAATGAAAATTGTCCTTGTCCTCCTCATGTTATTGTCATCGTCATCATTGTTGTCTTCTTCTTCATCTTCATCTCAATCACCTTTGTTCTATTTCCTCAAAGTCAATTTTCCAATAGTCTTTCTAAAATTAAACTAAAACTTTCCTAATTAGGATTATAATTGATGTTAAACCTCAATTTAAATTTATCCAAACCTCAAATAAATTAATTTCTTATGAACAGTTAAAATCAACACAGGCATCCTGGCATCTTTACCTGGGCCTTTAAATTAGGAGTGATTTTAACATGTTTGAGACTTATATGAGTTTCTTTTCTGCCTGCTTATGTGATACTAAGCAGGGCTACTGTACTTTTATCCAAGTCCCTCCTATTATTCTTGTTACAGACTTTGTAAATAGAAATTATTTCTAGGTTCTAAATTTAGATAGTAGACTATCTAAATTGGTAATGTGCCTCCCTGGGCTTTCTCTACTTATCTCTTGACCTTTGAGGAGGCAGTAAGTTCACTTAATTTTATAGCAATAACATTTTATTTTTAGGCCATAATTGTTTTATTATTAACAATTGGAAAATTCTAGGTTTTTATATAGTGTCCCTTATTATTTATTTTATTTTACAATTTTATCTATATCACTCTTTCTTTCTCTCTTTTTTATTTGACAAGTGAAAGCATAAAAATAGAATAAAATAGAGAAACCTATTCTTCCCTCTGACTCATTGTACTCCATCCCACCCTGCAGAGATTATAGCAGAAAACAATTTTTAAACGTATCCTTTTAAATTGTCTCCTATGTGTAAATATATCTATATAGAGCTCTATAACATGTTAATTTAATGTTAAAAAACATTTTATTTCTGTCTAAATCAATGTTAATCAGTTGATCTAAAATGCTACAATTTTTTGGAAGAAGGCTGAGTATTTCCTATGTATTCCATGGCCACTGTTTTCCATACTAATATAAATACAAAATTAAGTCCTATTATTTTCTGGCTAGCAATTAGTAAATGTTATTAATAAAATTTAACAGTATATTAAATTGTTGATAATTGTTATTTTTATTTGCAATGAATTTTTACATTTTCTAATTTTTAGAAGAAAATAAAGTAGACATTTTTATTTTGTTTTTGTTCACCAAAGTATGTTCTGTATTTAGAAGAGTGTCAGGCAGACATAGGAGGAACTCAGTAAATACTTTTTAATAAATGAGTTAAAATGTTTTTTGTTTGTTTGTTTGTTTTTAGTGATAGATATGTTTATTACCTTGAAGATGTTGATATTTTTACATTTATGACATGTACATATGTCGTGAACTTATCAATTCATACACATTAAATATATACAGTTTATTTTGTGTCAATTATGCTTTAATAAAGCTGTTTTTTTATAAATAAATTTTTATTTTAATGGGGTGACATCAATAAATCAGGGTACATATATTCAAAGAAAACATTTCCAGGTTATCTCGTCATTTAGTTCTGTTGCATACCCATCACCCAAAGAGAGATCGTACTCCATCACCCTCTATCCAGTTTTCTTTGTTCCCCTGCCCCTCCCCTTCCCCCTCTCCCCTCTTCTCTCCCCCCACCCCCCATAACCACCATACTCCTGTCCATGTCTCTTAGTCTCACTTTTATGTCCCACCAATGTATGGACTCCAGCAGTTCTTGTTTTTTTCTGATTCGCTTATTTCACTCCGCATAATGTTATCAAGGTTCCACCAATCTGCTGTAAGTGATCCGATGTCATCATTTCTTCTAGCTGAATAGTATACTATGGTGTATATGTGCCCCACTTCTTTATCCAGTCTTCTATTTTTTTTTTACACTGATTAAAAGCCTTTAAGCAAACTCTTGGCCAATACAGTAAGAATCCATAAAAGAATAATGTCCTTAACATGTTCACCAAGTCCAAGTTGGCCCCATCACCATGCCAAATCCCTGAGAAATACAACCCAACCACAGTTCAGTCTGTTAGGAGCTGTCACAGGGAAAAGGAGTCCAGGAAAAGTCCACACAGGAAAAGTCCGCATGGCACTGGAATTGTTGTCACCATTCTATACTTTGAAGCTCATGTCCAAGTCCCAATGACCGCTGCTTCTAGCTGGTAATGATTCAGGTAGACTGGAAAAGCCATTTGCAGCATGCATGGATATGGAGCTTCTGTTCTCCTCTGCCTGGAGAGATGAGACCAGGTTGCTTTCCCTGGAGCTCTGCGACTGTGGCATGGTAAAGAGAACCTTGGGATACACTAAGGTGGGTGGCAAAGGTAAATTCATAATACAAGTTGGCAAAAGGGGGAAAGAAAGCTCTAAATTAGGAGTAGGTCCCAGCCTGAAATCTGAGTGGGACATTGAAGTAGGAGGGATAAAGGAAACACTATATATTAAGCAAAGCAGCAGAAAATAGGACTATCAACACCCACAACAGGGATCTTTGAGGGAAGAATAAAAAACCTGACTATTCAGGCAAAACATAGTTAAGTGGCCCTTGTGCAAATGAGATCAGTTTACCTGCTTCTTGGAAGAAATACCCTAGGCTCATCCACTGTGTCATAGATGGGGCCAACGGCCCTGGGCACCTTCAGCCTTCAGTGGCAAGCCCCAGCTTTCTGGGCAAGGTTAGGTCATAGGTGGCTGGAACAGGGCTGGAAGAGACTGAAACCTCCCTTAGTGGATCAAGGGGAAAGCCTACCTTCCAGTGTCCCTGTTTCCTCACAACAGAGGCATGTAAGCCTGGCAGGCTTTAGCTCAATGACCTTCCTTTCCACTATTGAAGCAGGACCCAGATGGCATCCTATGAGACCCCCTTTGGGGCGTTGGAGCTTTTAAAGGTGTATCCTAAAAGCTGGTAGTTCCCCTGATCTCTATTGGACTTTTTCTGCCTCTAGGTATCTTAAAAGCCATGCTCAGAAGATCTCGCTGAGGGGTTGGAGGATCCATATATCTTTTCCATATATCTGGAGCTATTTGGAAAAAGAAAAAACAGTGTTATTAGCTGGATCTAATAAAGAAGGTAGTAGTTTGCAGGTTAAAAATATTTGGTGTCTCCTGTTTATCAGCCTTCAAAAGAAATGTAAAATTTTTATTTTAAGTATAAAGCATGATATGGTAGACCCGTAGGAGTCATTGGCCTGGTGTGCAGAATTCCTGGGTACGATTCCTGGCCAGAGCACACAGGAGAAGCCCCATCTACTTCTCCACCCCTCCCCCTCTCTCTCCTCTCCGTCTCTCACTTCCCCTCCCGCAGCCAAAACTCCACCGGAGGAAAAGCCACCCCAGGCACCAAGCATGGCCCCATGGCCTCCACCCCAGGCGCTAGAATGGCTCTAGTTGTAACAGAGCAACACCCCAGATGGGCAGAGCATTCCCTCCTGGCAGGCATGCCAGGTGGATCCTGGTCAGGCGCATGTGGGAGTCTGTCTTACTGCTTCCCCATTTCCATCTTCAGAAAAATACAAAAAATAAATAAATAAAAGAAAAAATACAACCAAAAAAAAAAAAAAAAAAAAAAGGGCATTCACTTGTGTTAAAGCTCCAGGGAGCATGGAGTGAGCTTGAGTATGTCTTATGAAACATGGAGCTCTATGTTGACATATAAGTCTTTGAAGAAGGGGGAACTGCTGAAATAGTTCATCAGCATTTGTCCCTAAGACAGCAGTCTTTATAGTGGAAACACCATAGGTAAATATTTGCTGTCTGTCTATAGATTAAAGGGGGAATATGGCAAATGCTGAAAAGCCATGCTCTTTGTGCCCCACCCCTCCCCAAAACCCCTCCCTCTCCTCCCCCCACCCTGTACCCCCAACACTGTTGTCCATGTCTCTGAGTCTCATCTTTATGTCCCACCTATGTATGGAATCATATAGTTCTTAGATTTTTCTGATTTACTTCTTTCGCTCAGTATAATATTATCAAGTCCCATCCATGTTGTTGTAAAAGATCCTATGTCATCATTTCTTATGGCTGAGTAGTATTCCATAGTATATATATACCAAAGCTTTTTAATCCACTCGTCCTCTGATGGACACTTGGGCTGTTTCCAGATCTTTGCTATTGAGGACCATGCTGCCATAAACATGGAGGTGCATTTCTTCTTTTCCAACAGTGCTATGGTGTTCTTGGGGTATATTCCTAACAGTGGTATAGCTGGGTCAAAAGGCAGTTCGATTTTTAATTTCTTGAGGAATCTCCATAATGTTTTTTACAGTGGCTGCACCAGTCTGCATTCCCACCAGCAGTGCAGGAGGGTTCCCTATTCTCCACATCCTCGCCAGCACTTATTCTGTGTTGTTTTATTGATGAGCGCCATTCTGACTGGTGTGAGGTGATATCTCATTGTGGTTTTAATTTGCATTTCTCTAATGATTAGTGATGTTGAACATTTTTTCATATGCCTATTGGCCATCTGTGTGTCCTCTTTGGAGAAGTGTCTATTCATTTCTTTTGCCCATTTTTGGATTGGATTGTTTGTCTTCCTGGTATTAAGTTTTACAAGTTCTTTATAAATTTTGGTTATTAACCCCTTATCAGACGCATTGTCAAATATATTCTTTCATTGTGTAGTTTGTCTTTTTATTCTGTTCTTATTGTCTTTAGCTGTGCAGAAGCTTTTTAGTTTGATAAAGTCCCACTTGTTTATCCTGTCTTTTATTTCACTTGCCTGTGGAGACAAATCAGCAAATATATTGCTGCGACAGATGTCAGAGAGCTTACTGCCTATGTTTTCTTCTAAGATGCTTATGGTTTCATGGCTTACATTTAAGTCTTTTATCCATTTTGAGTTTATTTTTGTGAGTGGTGTAAGTTGGTGGTCTAGTTTCATGTTTTTGCAGGTAGCTGTCCAATTTTCACAACACCATTTGTTGAAGAGGCTGTCTTTACTCCATTGTATTTCCTTGCCTCCTTTGTCAAATATCAGTTGTCCATTGAGCTGTGGGTTTATTTCTGGGTTCTCTGTTCTGTTCCATTGATCTATGTGCCTGTTCTTATGCCAGTACCATGCTGTTTTGAGTACAATGGCCTTATAATATAACTTGATATCCGGAAGTGTGATACCTCCCACTTTATTCTTCCTTTTCAAGATTCCTGAGGTTATTCATGTTCTCTTTTGGTTCCATATACATTTTTGGAATATGTGTTCTATATCTTTGAAGTAAGTCATCGGTATTTTAATCGGTATTGCATTGATTTTATAAATTGCTTTGGGTAATATAGACATTTTAATGATGTTTATTCTTCCTAACCATGAGCACGGTATATGCCTCCACTTATTCGTATCTTCCCTGATTTCTTTTATCAATGTTTTATAATTTTCCGAGTACAAGTCTTTAATCTCCTTGGTTAGAATTATTCCTAAGTACTTTATTTTTTTGGTTGCAATGGGAAAGGGGATTGATTCCTTGATTTCTCTTTCTGACAGTCCATTATTAGTGTATAAAAATGTCTCTGATTTCTGAGTATTGATTTTATATCCTGCCACCTTGCCAAATTCATTTATCAGGTCTAGTAGTTTTTTGACTGAGATTTTAGGGTTTTCTATATACAATATCATATCATCTGCAAATAATGATAGTTTTACTTCTTCTTTTCCAATTTGGATGCCTTTTATTTCTTTTTCTTGTCTGATTGCTGTGGCTAGGACTTCCAGAACTATGTTGAATAAGAGTGGTGAAAGGGGGCACCCCTGCCTTGTTCCTGATCTTAAGGGGATTGCTTTTAATTTTGCCCATTGAGTATAATGTTGGCTGTGGGTTTGTCATAGATGGCCTTTATCATGTTGAGGTATGTTCCCTGTATTCCCATTTTGCTGAGAGGGCGGGGCAAGGCTGTGCTCCTCTGCCCTTGCTCAGAGGCTGGTCTCCACCCTTTCCTAGTTTCCCGCCCTTCTCCCACAGGCTGGATTACAGGCTGCTGGCAGCTGTGCTTGACCGCTTTTGCATGCCCCCTTCTCCCCAGCTGGGCAAGATTGAGCTCACACCTGAGCCCAGTGGTGGCCACCTGGCTTCTGCCCCTGCCAGCAGAACCGTGCTTTTGTCTCTCACTGCCGCCCACCCTCTGGTGCGCCCTCAGCCGCGTGGGTGGGGGCGTTGCAGCTTGGACCCTAAGACTCACTACTGTAGACCCAAAAGCCCCCTCCTTCTATGCAACTCTGCTCTGATTGCCGCAGGGAAGGTTGTTTGGCTGCTCTCCTGCTTCCCTTTGCTGGTATTGCTGTTTCCGGGGGAAATAATCACTTCAGCTTTGGGGAGTGACTTGTCCCAGGGGTTAGGGTGGCTATCTCCCAAAATGTTTCTCCCTGTGCCTCCTAGATTACACTCTCTTCCTGTTACTCTGGTCCTCTCCTCTCACCTCCCCATCCCCAGGAGCCCCGGGTAGGTGGTTATGAGAGAGATGTTCTGCGCGGTACCTTTAAGAAGGATCCTGGGTCTGAGAAATCAGACTCTTTCTCAAAGACAGTATCCTTACTTGTTTCCAGCTAAATACTGTCCTTACGCCTCTTCTGGGCTCTGGGGCTGCAGGCTGGGGCTTTGTTCCTGGGGCTCAGGACCCTTCCCTCTCTGCTAAACTCACTTTCTGCCACGCGAGTCTTTCCCTGCTGCCGTTCACTCCAGGGAGCTGGGCAGCCCTCTCTGCATTTCCCCGTTTCCGCTTTTCCTACCAGTCTCTGTGTGGCTTCTTCAGCGTTCCTTGGTTGAAGAGTCCTCTTAGTTTAGTCCAAAGTTGGTTTTCCAGATGATAGTTCATAAAATTAGTTTGTAATCCACTTTGGTTCTGGGAGGTAGATGTTGGTACATCCGCCTACTCCAGCGCCATCTTGTCTCTCTCAGGTTTTTTGAGGTATATTATTTTGCCTTATGCACACACAAAACTTATCTTTTAGAATAAAAGGTGAAAGATTTTTACATCTCCAAGTGTTAGCTTTGCAGGGAATCTTTTCCCTTTAATTCCCACTGCATACTCATCAGTATCTTCTGGCACAGCATTAATTTCGAGGTGTACATAATTCCCCTCTTTCACTATCTGTCTTGTCAGTTGGTTCCCAGGGGATTTCATCATATCCTTTGAACCACTTAATGTTTGGAGTATCCCTTGCTATATAATGGGTGAAAATAGTTGTCCCTTGAGTTTCACATGCTGATCTCATATGGGTTTCACCAGCCAGTCTCGAATGATTTCTCTATGAAAACGAGGTCAGAAAAATAATGATGATCTGAACAATTAATATAAGTAACTTCCTTAGTATATTTCAAAAATAGAAAAAAAAATTCAAAACTGGACATAATTAATCTGCTATGAGATATTGATATCCCCCCTCTTAGGGTATAAGACAGCTGACATTCTAATAATGGAAAATAAAATTTTCTCTCTTCCATTTTCTTAGTATAATAATAAGCAAAACAAAATTTCCCAGTGAAATACCAAGCTACTACTTTCACACAGGACCAACATTCCAGGTTGTTGGCATTTTCCACAGTAACTGTGTATGTTCTAGCACCAAAGTCATCTGCGTCATTGATGGTTAGGGCCTGCTTCAAGCCAATGACGCCCGGCACAATTTTTCCAGGTTTCTCCACCACAATCTTCCCATCCTTCCTCTAGACCAGGAGTCCCCAAACTATGGCCCGTGGGCCACATGCGGCCTTGCCAGTGGTGGTGCAGTGGATAGAGTGTCAACGTGGGACACTGAGGTCGCTGGTTTGAAACCCCAGGTTTGCCCAGTCAAGGCACATGCAAGAAGCAATCAGTGAAAACTCAAGTGAAGTAATTACAAGTTGTTGCTTCTCTCTCTCTTTCCTCTTTTCTAAAATCAATAAATAAAATCTCTAAAAAAAATTTATGAGCCCCCACAGTTGAAATGATGCCTTTTTCAACATAATGAGGTCTTAAATTCAAGCATGAATATTTTTATTAAGTCATCAAAACAAGAAAACTACAGAAAATTACCTTTCTTTCCAACTACTGGTACTGTCCCAGGGGCAGTGATAGTGGTTGGAGCAGGCTCCATGGGAGGGTTTGATTCTTTTCACTTCTGTAAAAAGATATCCATTGCATTATTGTATATGTTTGTCACTTTCTAAAACCTATTTTGGTGGCTTATTTGCTTCTTCTGATGTAATGAAAAGGAAAAAAGTTAGCTCTCTCTCCCTTTCCAAGTCACTTTCACAATAGCTACCAATATAGAAACCTTTCATAATAAACTAATGATTAAAAAAACCCACATGAAAGCCCCCAAATTTTAAGAAACTTTTGCTGACATCCTCCCATGAAGTTATTCTGCAGTCAACCTGATTATTTCACAGTCATTTCTATTAAAAGAACTTAAGTAGCAAAGCAATCATAACGATAAAGAGCAGGGAAATACATGAACAGATTTGGGAATTACTAAAAAAAAGTCTCTAAATTAAGCAGACAATGAAAAACACAGATGGGATATGAAGCCATGTTTGTAGCTAACTCCACTTATGTTTACAAGATAAACCTTTTGTTAAATGTCCATTCTGTTAAAAGATAATGTCACAGATTGTTACTGAGATTTCTACCTGTAGGTTTTTTTATTTTTTTCTACTATTTTAGGTTCTACTTTAGGTTCTTCTTCTTTAGGTCTCTTTCTTAGAACTTAAAAGACAAAAAAATTTATATGTAAACCAAGAGAGGCAAATGTAGATGCTGAATAAATGTAACAAGCATAAATAACATACAAAGTACAGAAAACAAAAAGCATGCAACCTGACCTAGTGCCCTGGGAAATTAGCATTCACACTAAAAGTGTAGCTTTTTCAATCAAAGGTTGTGATGTTAATTTAGAACAGCACTCAGAATTACTTTATATCAATAGTCTATTCAGAGACAAGTCTGTGGCAGTGATGACCCAAACACAAAATGAATAATTTGAATAACAACAAACTCTATTCATAATTTATGTTGTAATTTTAACAAGAGGAATATTTTTTTTTGTATTTTTCTAAAGCTGGAAACGGGGAGGCAGTCAGACAGACTCCCGCATGCACCCGACCGGGATCCACCCGGCACGCCCACCAGGGGGCGATGCTCTGCCCATCTGGGGCATCGCTCTGTCGTGACTAGAGCCACTCCAGCGCCTGGGGCAGAGGCCAAGGAGCCATCCCCAGTGCCCGGGCCATCTTTTGCTCCAATGGAGCCTCGGCTGCGGGAGGGGAAGAGAGAGACAGAGAGGAAGGAGAGGGGGAGGGGTGGAGAAGCAGATGGGCATCTCTCCTGTGTGCCCTGGCTGGGAATCGAACCCGGGACTTCCGCACACCAGGCCTAAGTAAGTATAAAGTTTACTGAAGGGTGGTAGCTAAAGAAATGTAGCCTAGAGATCAGTAATTCTATGCGAGGACAAAGAACTTGATTCTTCATTTGAATATCTTGCTTTTAATTCTGTATTATCTTATTAGTATAAAATACTAGAAAGGTTCAGTTTTTTTAAAAATATTTTTTATAAAAAATATTTTTTATTAGTTGTGGTGATGTGTCATACTTTAAAACTGAATACTGAATTTAGGTTTAAATAGTTTGGTGTAATTTAGAGTATTTAAAAGGTTTAGTATATTTTACTATATAATTTGATCATGAAAATGACAGCTATCATCACTGATATTAGTTTAGAGTGTTATCAATTTAGATATATCTATTAAATAAATTTTAAAATACTGTGAACACTTACAAAATTTCTGACTTCTTATAAAACAGATATGAAAATTATAATTTTAATTTTAATGGCATTACAAATAAATTTTGATAAATAGGGATCTAGCTGAAAGAAAACCAAGGGACAGAAACATATGTAAGATTTTAAGTCTACTTTTATATACCTAAAGCTGATTTAACATTTGAAAAATACTATACCGCTTTTGAGAACAACTTCTTCCTTTCATTCAGGTTTATGTTCAGGAGGTAATTTGCAAACTTTCTTTTCAACTGTAGGCACTTAAAAGAATATAATTTCAAATTTTGAAATGAATTCATACAACACTAAGTTTCAACATTTAAAATGTCATTTTCAAAACTAGTTAACTATAGGAGACTCCAAGATGGCAGCAGAGTAGGCAGACGCACAGACTCCTAGCTCATACCACCAAACTGGATTACAAACTAATTTAGGAACAATCAGCATGAAAAACCAACTTTGCACTACAAGAAAAGGTCTCAAAAACCAAGCAGCAAAGAAGAAGCCACACTGAGCCTGGTAGGGAGCGCTGGGGCATGGTAAAATGCCCCCTACTTCCAGGAGCAAAGGGGGGGTGTTCATATACATTATAAAAATATTTTCTTTGTTATTGGGATTGTCTTAGTTACAAAACTGGAAGATGTGTGTGTTTTAGAATGAATTTCTCCCAAGCCTGGCTGAAAAATAGCTCAAGCTTTTAACACCAATTGTAGTAGATAGTACGGGACTAGTATGTCAAATGTTGAAACTGTTATAGGTAGTGGCTTGGCTATGAAAAAAATGTGACTTGGACATGCAGAATTTTTTCTGATGATGCTGGGAAAATTCTGAACTCCCCCAAACTCTAGCAAGGCCCAGATAATCTATTGATTAATTTAATTCAACTATTTTGGGGTAGAACTAGTACTTATTGAAATATTTAAAAGGAGCAATTTTCTGGCACTCTCAGGAGCTCCTTGTGAGCTTATTCCTTAGCTTTTTTAAAAAATTAAAATATTTTAAAGATATATTAATTTATATTTTTGTAACAAAATAGTAAAATTTAAACAGTATTTAACACTGCAATTGAGAAAACAACATAAACTATAATTTACAACTTGACTGTAAAGTATTATGATTTATTTCCATAAGCTTCACTAGAAATTGTTGCATTATCTTATTGATATGTAGTAGAAAAACATAAAATGTGAAATCAGCTTGCCATTAATGTTTAAGTAATTTCATTAAAATAAAATATTTTAATATAAAGCATAGTCATTGTTTTGTCCAGTATTTTCAGACTTATAGGCCCATGTCTTGCACATTGAGTTAGTTAATACTTAAGAGGAGGCCCTGGCCGGTTGGCTCAGCGGTGGAGCGTCGACCTGGCGTGTGGGGTACCCAGGTTCGATTCCCCACCAGGGCACATAGGAGAAGCGCCCATTTGCTTCTCCCCCCCCTTCCTCTCTGTCTCTCTCTTCCCCTCCCGCAGCCAAGGCTCCATTGGAGCAAAGATGGCCCGGGTGCTGGGGATGGCTCCTTGGCCTCTGCCCCAGGCGCTAGAGTGGCTCTAGTCATGGCAGAGTGACCCCCCGGAGGGGCAGAGCATCGCCCCCTGGTGGGCAGAGCATCGCCCCTGGTGGGCGTGCCGGGTGGATCCCGGTCGGGTGCATGCAGGAGTCTGTCTGACTGTCTTTCCCTGTTTCCAGCTTCAGAAAAATACAAAAAAAAAAAAAAAAAAGGAAATAATTTATATTTTGAAAGGCAATCCAACCTGTTGATCACTAGAGGGCCAATGTGTTGCATTAAACAGTATTTTCAGGTCTGCAATTGTTAAATTCTATATTTTTACATGTAGGTAGAAATCATATAATACCTTCAACATGTTTTGTGGCAGTTTCTTTTCTTCAGGTGATGGTAGCAAGAGAGGGATAAGAGGAACAACTGTAGGAAGGATTTCTGAAAAAATAAATGCCAACACTAGTTATATGGTTTGATTTCCCATTTTGTGTGAAGCATAACAGTCTCATGATTTTCTTTCAGTACTTCAAAGGTGCTATAGTACCAATTCATCAGCCAGATAAAATAAAAAGAGCATATATTTATAATTATCACTACTCTTTTGCTTTTAGTTACACAGTGATGAGCACAACAGGAAAGAATCTGTCCTGACTCTCTGCTGTGGGTGGGCACTGGTAATTTCTTAGTGGCAGAACATTGCTGCCCCAAGCCCAGGTGTTTTGGTCCTAGATCTTACCTTCTGGTGGCACTGCTCTGATAGGCATGGTAGGGGTTGGAACTCTGGAGTCAGGAATACCTGAAAAGGGACATTTAATGATAAACATAGAGGGACTGAAAAGACACATATTTATTAGACAACTAATAAATAAGATGTGTTTGATTGTTAGGTTTTTCCAACAGCAGAACCTAATGTATAGACACAAACCATATATAGGTGAGTTTTCTATGCAACAACACAGGCAAGTTTATTCTCTGTGAAAATATTTGTTCTGTGGCCATACCATTTTTTATGATCCTAGATATCAGTTGAATGAGACATTATCTCAAATTTCACATACTCTCAAAGTCTAACATTTGTATTATTTTCCTAAAAAATATTTACTGAAAAAAAGATATTTCTATACATTTTGGTTTGCCTTATTTATTTATAAATTTATACTATATGTATTGTTAGCAAGAATTGATTTTTTCAAAATAAAGTTACCAGGAGGCTTCAACTCAAATTTGATTTCTGCAAAAGAAAACAATCCCATTTTTATATTTAGAATTGTCTCAGCAGGGTATTTTGTTCCAAGAGACTGCAATGTGCTCTTAATGGGACTTACTCTGACCTTTAGTTGTCAAGTACAGCTCTGCTGTGCTTCTCGCTTCTTTTCTTGGCTCCAGTTGAGCAATTACTGAATAGACACCTAAGGAAAAGAATCAGCAAACTTTTCGTTTTCTGATATATTTTTCAACAACACTTCTTAATACAGACATAGTATGTATTATTTATACTTCTCTTTCCTAAAAAACAACAATTCTATGTAGAGTGTAGGTGTAAACAGGTAGAAATATATAAAACAGACAGGTTTTACATTATATATTCACAAGGACATTGTCAATTAAATTACCTTCATCATCTGGGGTCAATTTATGGATGGTCATATAGTGTCAGTGACCATAATTCCTAAAGTTGTATTTCTGGCTCTCAACCAGTTCTGTCGGTCCTCTATACCATGTTACAATTGCATCATCAAAGGTCACTTCTCACTCAAAGGTGGCAGATTGATGCTCGCTCACTACAGTGTTCTGTATACGCTTTGTAAACTGAATTGGTTCAGCTGTTTAAGTACAAGGAGAGCCACAGTTAGACTATATAAAAAATTTATCTCACTGTGCTTTTTCCATCTTTTGGGGAATTGGAAAAGAGCTGAAAATATAAAACAAGAAGATGATGCACTTCTTTACATCAGAAACAAAAAAAATTAGCCCAGTACTTAAATATATTCCTATAGGATTAATGTAGCAAAGTATATATAAAAAAAGCCCTTGAAAGTCCTTAAAATATTTACAGGAAGGCAATTGTCAATGGTCCTTATAACCTAAAAGTAAAATGATACTTTAAAAATATTAGTAAAAATGGGAAGTTAAAAATAAAGAAAACATAAATGTAATTTTACTCTATATTCTTTTTTGAAATTCTTCTGTAAAATAATTTTGCTATTTAGGATCTAGGACTATTTACTATTTGACATGTATAACTTTCTTTGTGAAATAATTTCAAATTCAGTAAGAAATATGCACTTCTAAATTTCAGAAGATTTATTTTAAGAGTTTTGAAACATGCTATGTAAGCACCTGTGAGCATGCTGAAGGAGATTACCACTGGTCAGGGGTGCTTAGTAGGAGAATGACTGAATATTTATGTAAAGGGAGAGAAGTTGGTGGTGGAGTTGTAGAAGAGACACTAAACACTGTCTTCTAACTGCTCCTTTTGCATTTGTATAGAACTATTCATTTCACTAGTTAGTCACCAATTTGGAAGATTCAGGGTATTTACCACCCAATAGTTAAAGGTAAATTGCTGGGACTAAAATGCCTATCTACATACATGGCACAAAACAGAAGCATAGTTAATCACCCCACTGCTTTGCCTCTGACCATGTACGTCTCCTTTAATCTTTTGATGTCTCCTTTAATCTAGATAATATCACAGTTTGTATTTGGTGTTTTTGTGCTAGGTTTTCCCTAGAATAAGCACATCCAAATTAATTAGTCATCCTCTGCCCACATCTTAGGGCCACCTTAAGTCTGCCTAGAATGAAATGAGACCTCACTCTTCATTCCAGTATAGTCATTATTTCTTTATCCATAATCATCCTTTAATAGGCATACTACATGGCCATAAAAAAAAGAAAATTTTACTTGTTGCAATGGTATGGATGCACCTGGAGAGTATTATGCTAAGTAAAATATGCCAGTCAGAGAAAGACAATTACCATATGATTTCACTCATATGTGGAATCTAATAAACAAAATAAACTAACAAGCAAAATAAAGACAGACTTACACATAGACAGCAGGCTGATAGCTGTCAAGGGGAGGCCAGGTGAGGGGGATGAGGAAATTGATCAAACAATGACAAAAAAATCAATCAACCAATCATGCAAACAGACAACAGTGTGATAATTGCTGGGGAAGGGCGGGGAGGTGGAGAAGGATTGAGGCTATACAAATGGTGTTGGATAAAGACTTGCCTTTGCGGGGCTGAACACACAATACAGAGTACACAGATACATTGTAGAATGGGGCACCTGTCACTCAATAAATTCAATTATTTGTCACGTGTTTCCTAACTCATGACTAAAGGTGTTGTCAAAATATATTGTTGGTATGGCTAACTTGGTGTAATAATTTGGAATAATTTTTTGGCAGTTTCTTTAAAGTTAAACATAAATTTACCATACAATCCAGCAATTCCACTCCTAGAAATCTAACCAAAAGAAATGAAAACATGTTCATTTAAAGAATTATAGGTGAATGCTTATAGCAGTATTATTCACAATAATCTAAACCTGGAAACAGCTCAATGTCCATCAATTGCTAAATGAATAAACAAAATGTATTATTTAGATATAAAAAATAACAAAAAATTTATATCCACTACCACATGGATGAACCTCAAACACATCAACTAAGTAAAAGAATCAATGTAAGAGAGTACACATATTGTTTGATTCTTTTTATACAAAATATTCAGAACGATGATTAATGGTTTGGGTGAGGGTGGGAATATGGAGTAACTGTCTAAAGTTATGAGAGTGATGGCAGCATTTTAAAATTGAGTTGTGATGATGATTATGTAATTCTATACATTTACTAAAATACATTGACTTGCTTATTTGAAACTGGTAAATTTTATGGAATATAAATTACACTTAAATAAATCTGCTTAAAAGAACAAAAACATCAGTAGGTATTTGTAAATTCTTACCAATGATAACTTGATGAATTTGCCTTGGTGTCAACATTAAGCTCAATCAGATTTTTCCTGAGGTGTGGATGGGTATGGTTTAAGTCCTTTGAGAACCTGTGAAAAATAAAATTATTCCAAAATCGATTGTTCATTAGCAAAAGGCATTTTAAGAATTTTCATGGCATAAGCAAATGTAAAATATTGCACATGCCTCTCTTCCTAGAGCCATTGCTTCCTTGGATTCTATATTATGGGTGCACAGCAGTTGGTAAGGTTTGAGCTGACATTCTGATGAGCATAGTTCATCTTTTAATTCCACACATGAGAGTGAAGGTAACTCTAGACCTGACGCTTGATGCAACTCTGTGTCTGCAAACTCAGCATCATCCCTGTTGAAATCATAACAATAAAAAATTGAGGCCAAGCATTTTGAAAAATACATCTGTAATTCCAAATATTCCCCATACTGCATATGCTGTGGCTGGCCCACTCCAATCCACTTATGCAGAATGATGTACTAATCTGGATAAAATTACCTTCTGATGAGGAGACCCCACTCTCAAACACCTCCTCAAAGAAGTTATGCTTACCCCACCCATCACACCCAACAACACCTCACAGTCAATGACTGATAAAAGGCACAAAAGACAAGCCCCTTTGCAGAAACAACTATGTATGACAGTTTATGTCCAAGAGATCCCAAGCATCTAGATCTATGTAATGGGGAGATTACTACAATAATGTGGTTAAATAAAATTAAAACTAATGAGGAGCCACTAAGCCACTTCACCCACAGGTGTTGTAAGGTACCAAAAACTACAGAATTAATATTAATATTTTAAGAGGCTTGAAGAACATTTTATTAATTTGGTTTAAGGTGTGCAGAGAAATTGTGAGAATAGTCCTTGTACTGTGTAATTGGCATAACCAGGATGGCCCTTGGCATTGTATTGTGAATGCAAAGGGGAGAAAAACATGGATCCCCAGACATTCCACCACACCTGTGGGGAAAGGGGTGAATGGCTAGCCAGGTGCAGGAAGAGAAAAGCCAAAATAAACCTTTTCTTATAACTATGAGCCATTTGCGGGCATTTGTCCCCAAAGAAACTACCTCTCCTATGTGAATGCATGTAGTTAACATGTGTGACTCTGGACAGAGAGATAGCAGATGAACACTAGATAATATGGGAATGCCTTTTAATATGTAAAGAGACATCTTACTACCATTGTGTTGACTTGTATATTTTGTTTTCTCCAAAATGATGTATGGCTTGCAAATTGAATGTGGTCCTATCATGTTAAAGGACATATGACTATAACCAATAGTGGTAAGGGGCTCCTAATTACAATTTTTGCTTCTGTACTTCCCACTTACAAAACTATAAAAACTAAATAGAACAAAGGGCCAGTGCGTACTCTCTCAGACCACTGTCAGAGTTTCCTGCCACTTGGCCAAGCTAGACAATAAAGCTTTGGTGTGTAATCAATGGACTTTGTTCATGTCTTCAATGTTTTGAGTCCCTCTGGATTAGACTTAGCACTACTATTTCTCCCCATTTTCAACAGTTTGTCAGTGGTTACAATGAGACAGTTTTAACTTAAAGTCTTTAAGAGTGAGGTAATAAGAGAAACAAATACTTTCTTATTCAAAGATAGTTGATATTTACATTTCCTTTTAGGCTCTGTGAACCTTAACCATCTTTAGAACCTAGAAATAATTTCTATTTACAAAGTCTGTAACAAAAATAATAGGAAGGACTTGTAAAAAAGTACAGTAGCCCTCCCCTTTATCCACAGAGGATATGGTATTTTATAGTAAATGCCTTAACATATCTAAGTGCTTATCAGCTCCTTAAATACTGAACTTAAACAAATATCTCTGAAGCTTTGAGTAGTCGATGTTTCTAATATGCAAAGTACAGGGGACAAAAATTTATTATGTAAGTAAAACATTTTAACTCGAAACTAAGAGGACTCTTTAACCAAGGAACGCTGAAGAAGCCACACAGAGACTGGTAGGAAAAGCGGAAACGGGGAAACGCGGAGAGGGCTGCCCAGCTCCCTGGAGCGAACGTGGCAGACTCATGTGGCAGAAAGTGAGTTTAGCAGAGGGGGAAGGGTCCTGAGCCCCAGGAACAAAGCCCCAGCCTGCAGCCCCAGAGCCCAGAAGAAGCGTAAGGACAGTATTTAGCTGGAAACAAGTCGGATACTGTTTTTAAGAAAGAGTCTGATTTCTCAGACCCAGGATCCTTCTTAAAGGAACTGCGCAGAACATCTCTCTCATAACCACCCACCCGGGGCTCCTGAGGACGGGGGGAGAGAGGAGAGGACCAGAGTAACAGGAAGAGAATGTAATCTAGGAGGCACAGGGAGAAACATTTTGGGAGATAGCCACCCTAACCCCTGGGACAAGTCACTCCCCAAAGCTGAAGTGAATATTTCCCCCGGAAACAGCAATACCAGCAAAGGGAAGCAAGAGAGCAGCCAAACAAGCTCCCCTGTGGCATTCAGAGCAGAGTCGCATAGAAGGAGGGAGCTTTTGGGTCTACAGTAGTGAGTCTTAGGGTCCGAGCTGCAACACCCCCACCCACGCAGCTGAGGGCGCACCGGAGGGCGGGCGGCAGCGGGAGACAAAAGCGCGGTTCTGCTGGCAGGGGCGGAAGCCAGGTGGCCACCACTCGGCTCAGGTGTGAGCTCAATCTTGCCCGGCTGGGGAGAAGGGGGCATGCAAAAGCGGTCAAGCACAGCTGCCAGAAGCCTGTAATCCAGCCTGTGGGGGAAAAGGGCGGGAACCCCAGAAAGGGTGGAAATCAGCCCCTGAGCAAGTGTGCAGGAGCACAGCCTTGCCCTGCCGTGCAACCCAGGCTTGCGGTCTGACTTGGTAGCTGGCTCCTCCTGTGGGGGTGGAGCGGAAAGCCCAGAAGAGGCGGAGTTCCGCTACTGAGCTGATATTGGGAACACAGTCCTGCCCGGTGGTAGAGCCAAAGCTAGCAGCCGTTCCTTAAGTGGGCTCCTCCTGCAAGGGCAGGGCAAAAGCCCTGAAACAGGCGGAGACCCACAGCTGAGTAAAGGTGCTCGCCAGTGCCCTCAGGACCGAGCATAATGTCACACATGGGGGTGGGGCAAAGGCCAAGGCCACCAATGCTTGTGCACCTGAGCACGTGATCACAGCCACTCCCGTGAAGAGAAAATGCGGAGGCAGAGAAATACAACACAAATAAACCAAGAGAAATCCCCAGAAAAGGACCTAAGTGAATCAGATATAACCAAATTACCAGATGCAGAGTTTAAAATAACGATGGTTAGGATGCTCAAAGATATCAGAACAACCATAGATGGCCATTACGAAAACCTAAATAAAGAGATAACAAATATAAAAAAGGACATTGAAATAACAAAAAAAAAAGAATCAGTCAGAAATGACAAATACAATATCTGAAATAAAAAATACAATGGAAGGAATTAAAAGCAGAATGGATGAAGCAGAGAATCGAATCAGTGACTTAGAGGACACAATAAATAAAGGCACGGAAGCAGAGCAGAAAAAAGAAAAGAGACTCAAAAAGTCTGAGGAAACTCTAAGAGAGCTCTGTGACAACATGACGAGAAATAACATCCGCATCATAGGGGTTCCTGAAGAAGAGAAAGAACAAGGATAGAGACTTTGTTCAAACATATTATAGCGGAAAACTTCCCTCAATTAAGGCAGGAAAACATTACACATGTTCAGGAAGCACAGAGAACTCCATCAAAAAGAAACCCAAAGAAACCAACACCAAGACACATCACAATTAAAATACCAAAGCTAAATGATAAAAAGAAAATATTAAAAGCTGCTAAAGAAAAAAAGACTATCACCTACAAAGGAGCCCCCATAAGGATGACTTCTGACTTCTCAACAGAAACACTTGAGGCCAGAGGGAATGGCAAGAAATATTCAAAGTAATGCAGAACAAGAACCTACAACCAAGACTACTTTATCCAGCAAGGCTATCATTTAAAAGTGAAGGAGAAATAAAAAGCTTTACAGACAAAAAACAAAACAAAACAAAACAAAAAAACAAAACAAAAAAAACAACTCAAGAAATTCACTGCAACCAAACCAAGGCTGCAAGAAATGCCTAGGGACCTGTTGTAAACAGATCAAAGGAAAAAAAAGAATATTGCAAAAGAGGAATACAGTTTCAAAGAAAAAAAAATGGCAATAAACAATTACATATCAGTAATAACCTTAAATGTTAATGGATTAAATGATCGGATCAACCCTAGCCGGTTGGCTCAGTGGTAGAGCGTCGGCCTGCCGTGCGGGAGACCCGGGTTCAATTCCCAGCCAGGGCACATAGGAGAGGCGCGCATTTGCTTCTTCACCCCCCCTCCTTCCTCTCTGTCCCTCTCTTCCCCTCCCGCAGCCAAGGCTCCATTGGAGCAAAGATGGCCCGGGCGCTGGGGATGGCTCCTTGGCCTCTGCCCCAGGCGCTAGAGTGGCACTGGTCACGGCAGAGCAACGCCCCAGAGGGGCAGAGCATCGCCCCCTGGTGGGCGTGTCGGGTGGATCCCGGTCGGGCGCATGCGGGAGTCTGTCTGACTGTCTCTCCCCATTTCCAGCTTCAGAAAAAAATAAAATAAAATAAATAAATGATCCGCTCAAGAGACATAGGGTAGCTGCGTGGATAAGAAAACAGGACCCATACATATGCTGTCTACAAGAGACACACTTTAAATCAAAAGATGCACACAGACTGAAGATAAAAGGATGGAAAAAAATATTTCTCGCAAATGGAAATGAAAAAAAAGCTGGGGTAGCAATACTTATATCAGACAAAATGGACTTTAAAACCAAGACCATAGTTAGAGATAAAGAAGGTCACTACATAATGATAAAGGGAGCAATCCAAAAGGAAGATATAACCATTATAAATATCTACGCACCTAATATAGGAGCACCTTATATATAAAGCAGACTTTGATCGACTTAAAGGGCGAGATCAACAGCAATACTATAATAGTAGGGGATTTCAATACCCCATTAACATCATTAGATAGATCCTCAAGAAAGAAAATCAACAAAGAAACAGCAGACTTAAAGGACATATTAGATCAACTAGATTTAATAGATATCTTCAGAACCTTTCACCCTAAAACAGCAGAATATACATTCTGTTCAAGTGCTTATCGTACATTCTCTAGAATAGACCACATGTTAGGGCACAAAAGTGGTCTCAACAAATTTAAGAAGATTGAAATCATATCAAGCACTTTCTCTGATCACAATGGCATTAAACTAGAAATCAACCACAATAGAAAAATTGAAAAACATTCAAACACTTGGAAAATAAATAGCACGTTATTAAATAATGAATGGGTTAACATTGAGATCAAAGAAGAAATTAAAAAATTTTCTGGGGTGTTGCTCTGTTACAACCAGAGCCATTCTGGCGACTGGGGCGGAGGCCATGGGGCCATTCTTAGTGCCCGGGGTGGCTTTGCTTCAGTGGAGACTTGGATGCGGGAGGGGAGGTGAGAGGCGGAGAGGAGGGAGAGGGGGAGGGGTGGAGAGGTAGATGGGCACTTCTCCTGTGTGCTCTGGCCAGGAATCGAACCCGGGAATCCTGCACACCAGGCCAATGACTCCTATGGGTCTACGATATCATGCTTTTTACTTAAAAAAAAATTTACATTTCTTTTGAAGGCTGATAAACAGGAGACACCAAATTCTTTTTGCCTGCAAACTACTACCTTCTTTATTAGATCCAGCTAATATCACTGTTTTGTCTTTTTCCAAATAGCTCCAGATATACAGAAAAGATTTACATAGGCAGATGGGGATCCTCAAACCCCTCAGCGAGATCTTCTGAGCATGGCTTTTAAGATACCTAGAGGCAGAAAAAGCCCAATAGAGATCAGGGGAACTACCAGCTTTTAGGATACACCCTTAAAGGCTCCAATGCCCCAAAGGGGTCTCATAGGATGCCATCTGGGTCCTGCTTCAATAGTGGAAAGGAAGGTCATTGAGCTAAATAAAGTCTGCCAGGCTTACATTCCTCTGCTGTGAGGAAACAGGGACACTGGAAGGTAGGCTTCCCTCTCGCTCCTCTAAGGGAGGTTTCAGTCTCTTCCAGCCCTGCTCCAGCCACCTATGACCTAACCTTGCCCAGAAAGCTGGGGCTTGCCACTGAAGGCTGAAGGTGCCCAGGGCCATCGACCCCATCTATGACACTGTGGATGAGCCTAGGGTATTTCTTCCAAGAAGCAGGTAAACTGATCTCATTTGCACAAGGGCCACTTAACTATGTTTTGCCTGAATAGTCAGGTTTTTTATTCTTCCCTCAAAGATCCCTGTTGTGGGTGTTGATAGTCCTATTTTCTGCTGCTTTGCTTAATATATAGTGTTTCCTTTATCCCTCCTACTTCAATGTCCCACTCAGATTTCAGGCTGGGACCTACTCCTAATTTAGAGCTTTCTTTCCCCCTTTTGCCAACTTGTATTATGAATTTACCTTTGCCACCCACCTTAGTGTATCCCAAGGTTCTCTTTACCATGCCACAGTCGCAGAGCTCCATGGAAAAGCAACCTGGTCTCAACTCTCCAGGCAGAGGAGAACAGAAGCTCCATATCCACGCATGCTGCAAATGGCTTTTCCAGTCTACCTGAATCATTACCAGCTAGAAGCAGCGGTCATTGGGACTTGGACACGAGCTGCAAAGTATAGAATGGTGACAACAATTCCAGTGCCATGCGGACTTTTCCTGTGTGGACTTTTCCTGGACTCCTGCTCCTTGTGACAGTTCCTAACAGACTGAACTGTGGTTGGGTTGCATTTTTCAGGGATTTGGTATGGTGATGGGGCCAACTTGGACTTGGTGAACATGTTATGGACACTACTCTTTTATGGATTCTTGCTGTATTGGCCAAAAGTTTACTTAAATGCTTTAAATCAGTGTAAAAAAAAATAGAAGACTGGAAAAGAAGATGGGGCACATATACACCATGGTATACTATTCAGCTAGAGGAAATGATGACATTGGATCACTTACAGCAGAATGGTGGAATCTTGATAACATTATGCAGAGTGAAATAAGTGAATCAGAAAAAAACAACAACTGCAGGATTCCATACATTGGTGGGACATAAAAGTGAGACTAAGGGACATGGACAGGAGTGTGGTGGTTACGATGGGTGGGGGGAGGAAAGGAGGGAGAGGAGGAAGGGCAGGGGGAGGGGTACAAAGAAAACTGGATAGAGGGTGACGGAGGATGATCTTTCTTTGGGTGATGGGTATGCAACAGAACTAAATGACAAGATAACCTGGATATGTTTTCTTTGAATATATGTACCCTGATTTATTGATGTCACCCCATTAAAATAAAAATTTATTTTAGAAAAAAAAAAAAACCTGAAACTGAAGTATGTATTGTTATACTGTTTAAAGCATTATGGTTTTTCATCCTTGACCAATACAGAGTGTGGAGTTGAATTCCTTAAACCAATAGAGGATGTTACTGTATGAGATAGTAAGTACAAGCTTTGATGCAAAAATCTCAGAGGAAGACATTTCTGGACAATGGAAACTGAAAGGAGAACTTCTAAGACCCTCGCCTGTGAGTAATTTCTCATTTTATGTTGTTAGGCATGTAAAATAACTACATTTTCTATTCAGGTTTGACATTCAGCTTTGGCTCAATAATAATAGAGTTACTTCAGGATTCTTAAGTCTCAGAAAAGGGAAGAAATTTATTGCACTCTTTGTAGACCACTAGGACAATTTTAAAAATATTTATGATGAGATGTTTTTACTTACATTTATTAGTAATTTTAAAAACTCTATAGAAATCTGTATCTGAAACACCTCTCCTTTAGGGAATTTACCTCATTTGAAATGCTAACTAAAACCTGTTTTTTCAGACCTGTGACATCAAAGCAGAAGGTGGGAAATGTTTCTTAACTTTGCACAAAGTCAAGCTGGACCAAGCTGAGGAAGTTCTTTACCAGGCACTTAATGCTGTTACAACTGCCATTCTGACAGTAAAAGGTATATAGGTTTTTAGAACTCAAGGAGTGGGTCCAACTTTATTTCCTGTCCCTCAGCATTCTGGAAAATCTCATTTTTATTGTCTGGTTTTCAGAAATTGACCTTGACTTTGCTGTGCCCCTGAAGGATGTCACTGTTCCAGAAAAGCAACAGGCTCAATTTGAATGTGTCCTCACTCAAGAAGCAAATGTTATATGGTCATAAGGACCTGATATAATCAAGTCATCTGACAAGTTTGACATCATTGTTGATGGAAAGAAACACATTCTTGTTATCAATAATTCAATTTGATGAGGAAGGGTCTATACTGCTGAGGTGGAAGACAAGAAGACCTCAGAACTATTATTTGTTACAGGTAAGAGTTGAATGAGATCAGACTATAACATCCCATATTTAGGCACATAAATACATAACCTGAAAGATAGATCACCAAGTTCTACTAGCTATAAGTGACAATTAGCATGCCTACTTTACTTCTATATTGCCACTTGAATTTGTTTTAAAGGAAGGGTAGCACCATTGGAAAATATGAATATATAAATGTTATGTGAAATCTTTTTAACTTGGGTAGATTAGAATAAAATATTTCTGAAAGTAAAGTATTTTTCTCAGAATAGTATCCCTGCTTGCAATGCAGGTATAAGATTGAAATTCATATCGCATCTTGAAGATCAAACAGTGAAAGAAGATCAAACAGGAACTTTTGTTTGTGAACTTTCTCATGAAAAAATGCACATGGCCTGGTTCAAAAATGATGCCAAACTTCACACAAGCAGAGATGTACTCATTACATCTGAGGGCAAGACTCACAAATTGGAAATAAGAGAAGTGACATTGGATGATATATCCCAGATACAAGCTCAAGTAAAGGACCTGAAGTCCACAGCAAACCTAATGGTCTTATGTAAATATGATCAAGTGTAATGAAATAGCCAGTTTTTAGATGGTGGGAGTGGGTAGTACTTAAATACTTTGACACCTGTTAACACTTTAATAAATTATCTGTTTCACATTCTGATTATCTGCTGAATGGCTTTTACAGAGGCCAATCCCTATTTCACTGTGAAATTACATGACAAGACTGGAGTTGAAAGGATGAGGTTATTTTGAAGTGTGAAGTGAGCAAAGATGTGCCAGTGAAATGGTTCAAAGATGGCGAAGAGATTGTACCTTTGCCCAAACACTTCATTAAGTCAGATGGCGTGGCTGCATCTTAAACATCAAAAAGGCAGAACTTAGTGATAAAGGCAAATATATGTGTGACTGTGGCACAGACAAGACAAAAGCAAATGCTACTGTTGAGGGTGAGTTGCTCAAAACTTCTAAATTTGCCCCACTTAAACATTCAGCTTATTTTTTCCAGCAATCTAACAAACCTTGGGATAATTTCAGCTCGACTAATAAAAGTGGAGAAACCCCTGTGTGGAGTAGAATTGTTTGTTGGTGAAACAGCTCACTTTGAGATTGAACTTTCTGAACCAGATGTCCATGGTGAATGAATGTTAAAAGGAGAGCCTTTAACTGCATCCCCTGTAAGTCTAGATTAACTGATTGCACACAAGAGGGGGTTGACTTGGTTGTTTAGGGTGAAAAAAGACATACTTATGGTGTGAAATTTCTTGATTTGTAGGACTAACCATCATCTTTTTTATTTCTTTTTAACCCTCTTTCCAAAGGACTGTGAGATCATTGAAGATGGGAAGAAGCATGTTCTGGTCCTTTATAACTGCCAGCTGGATATGGCAGGAGAGGTGTCCTTTCAAGCTACCAATGCTAAATCTGCAGCCAATCTGAAAGTGAAAGGTATGCTTTGCCTGTCAGCCATTCCTGTTTGTTTGTTTGTTGCAAGACTGCCTATGAGATCCCGAGTTGACTGGGAGTCATGAATGGAAGCATATTCTGGTTTCATCCACACCATCTTTTCTTTCAGAACTGCCACTCATCTTCATCACACCTCTCGGTGAGAAAGATGAGGTTAAGTTTGAGTGTGAAGTATTCAGGGAGACCAAAACCTTCGTTGGCTGAAACAAACTCAGGAAATCACAGGTGATGACAGATTTGAGCTTTTAAAAGATGGTACTAAACATTCAATGGTGATCAGCTGCTTTTGAAAATGAAGCAAAATACATCTTTGAAACTAAAGATAAGCACACCAGTGGCAAACTAATCATTGAAGGTAAATATTTTATCAGTTAGATCAGTGGTCTCCAACCCCCGGGCCATGAACTGGTTCCAGTTTGTGGGCCATTTGGTATGGGTCCACAGAGAAAGAATAAATAATTTACATTATTTCCATTTTATTTATATTTAAGTCTGAACGATGTTTTATTTTTAAAAAATAACTAGATCCCCTCTGTTACATCCATCTAAGACTCACTCTTGATGCTTGTCTCAGTCACATGATACATTTATCCATCCCACCCTAAAGGCCAGTTTATGAAAATATTTTCTGACATTAAACCAGTCCATGGACCAAAAAAGGTTGGGGACCACTGAGTTTGAGTTAGATCATTTTTAATTTAATTCTTTGTTTTCATTTTTATATTTCACCCTTTAAAGACTAGAATGAATAAACTTGGCTTTTTTCTTAATAATAATCCAGCTCAAATTCCTCACTCCACTCAAGGATGTGACAGCCAAAGAGAGAGAAAATGCTGTGTTGACTGTGGAGCTGTTCCACAATAACATCCCAGTTAGCTGGTTCAAGAATGACCAGCATCTGCATACCAGCAAGGTGGTCACAATGCACGATGAAGAGAAAACTCATTCAATCACATTCCAAGACCTCACTCTTGAACATACCTCTCAGATTAAAGTCGAAGCTATGGGAATAAGTTCAGAAGCTAAACTCACTGTGCTTGTAAGTGCTCTTTTCAATTTAATTTTATTGTAATAAGTTTAGCAGAAGTATCTAGGACAGGGGGTCCTCAGGTTACAAGTCTCAACATACAACATTTCAAGTTTACAATGCTCATTCCCATAAAAAATTTAAAAATTGAGACTTGAGTGTTTTGGCTTACACAGTTAGTGTCATATGTACTTATGGACTACATGAGCAAACTAGCTTGGTTGTGTGTGATAGAAAAATATGCACTAATATGTAATATGAATGAGGGAGTTGGTGTCCCCCAGAATGCTTACCTACACCATTTTGGACTCTTAAACATACAGGATTTCTGTTTGTATTATAGGATGTTTTTGGACTTGCATCAAAATTTGGGTTATGTCTCTGTTGTAAGAACGAAACTGTGTCATAACCTAAGGACTCCCTGTATTTAAAATAGTCTTCCAAGTGTTATATTGCATGAAATCAGCCCCTGTCTTCAAGAAATTATTATATAGGTAATCAGGATTGTTTCTAAAATATTTTTTCTAAAAATATTAAGATTTAAAGCAATAAAGACTTGGGCCTCCAAAATAGCCAGTTAAAATCTGAATTAAAACTCTCCATTAATAATTGAGCCCTGTCATGTTTAATAGAAGAATATGTATATTTTCTATTTCATCACTCTATCAAAATTATTTCATAAAAATGCTTTTCAACTTTCTAACAGGAGAGAAAATACAGTACTTACATTAATAAATGTCATTGTTTTTATCCCCTTAATATCAAGCAGATTACATATGAAGTCTGACATATAGAAACTATTTAAGGCAAACTATCAATTGATATTAAGAAAAAATAACACTGTGACTCTGAAAGCATAAAAGTAAACTAGATATAATAGATTTGCTAAGACATTATAAATGGAGCTAAATAATAAAAAGACAATTATATTTGAAGGTAAATTTTATAGTGTCTTTCAAGCTACTATAATTAAATTAACTACTTTAATTTAAAATATTATGGTTTAGATTTATAGAGATCTCTCACATTTCTTCCCTTTCTAACATTTGGACAACTTTTTACATAATAAATGAGTGAGAATTTACTGCAATTTTAACATATGCACAGAACCCTGTGAGCTGCCTCTTAAACTTTCCAAGAGATTGTCATTCCCCTCAGTGCTTAATGAAATCTTTTCACTTAATTCTACTTGCACAGGGAGATCTAGACTTTACAGAAAAACTTCAAGATGATACCGCTGTAGAGAAAGAAGAAGGGATTCTACAGTGTAAAATTAGCAAAATGGATGCCCCAGTGAAATGGACTAAGGATGGAAAGAAAATAAAGCCGTCTAAAAATGTTGTTATTATGGCAGATGGCAAGAAGCAAATGGTAATCCTAAAGCAAGCCTTGAAATCAGACATTAGACAGTACACCTGTGACTTGGGACAAATAAGACTTCAGGAAGACTTGACATTGAAGGTAAGAAAATTTCCACAAGTTTCACTCTTAAAGTTGTTGGGCTTATTTCTACCAGAGGCTAATGACACATGTAACCCTTCACTTTTCTAGATTGAGAAATAAAACTGGTGCAACCTCTGTACAGTGTGGAAGTGGGGAGACTGAGACGGCCTATTGAACTGAAATCTCTGAAGATGACATACATGCCAACTGGAAACTCAAGGGAGAGGCACTACTCCAAACACCTGTAAGTCTATTTCTGAACTTGTCAGCACCTAGAGGAGCCGTGTGAAACAAAAAAGGACAGGCCAAAAGTCAGAGTGCGTGCAGGGTGCTAAAAACATGATATCATGTTCTCTATCAGACCTTATGCCAGAGAGAGATATTGGGGTCTTTGGATGGGCTCAGGCAGGTACCCTTGCATTATGTTTGTTTAAGCATAGTGAGTATAAGGCTGTAGATATTCTGTGAGGCTGCCAGTTTGTTCAGAATTATACAGCTAAAATTAAATTGACATTGCTTTCAGGATGGTATCTGTAAGCTTTATTTCACACACACACACACAAAAGAGCCCAAAGATATATAAAGTCTCTTCACCCATTCACTCATTGTTAGTAGCCTTCCTTTAATTAAAATATTATATCTTCAGGAATAAAAATCCCAAGGAAAATAATTTTCTACAAAATCTTTTCTCTCTGTTGGTACAGGGTTGTGAGATCAGGGAAGAAGGAAAAGTGCACATGCTTATTTTATACAACTGCTGCCTGGACCAGACTGGTGGGGTGGACTTCCAAGCTGCCAATGTTAAATCTAGTGCCCACCTCTGAGTGTTTCTGCTGAAAAATTTACTGTCCACTTTTGCAGAAAATGAGAGTAAAATTAATTAGAATGATTTAATTAATTTTCAAAATGATTAAAGTACAGAAGCAGGCTTTCTTGTATTTATTTATGGACATCCTAATACACACATATTATTATTATTATTTTTTTAATTTAATAATTTTATTTTTTTAATGGGGTGACATCAATAAATCAGGATACATATATTCAAAGATAACAAGTCCAGGTTATCTTGTCGTTCAATTATGTTGCATACCCACCACACAAAGTCAGATTGTCCTCTGTCACCTTCTATCTTGTTTTCTTTGTACCCCTCCCCACCCCCTATCCCTCTCCCATTCCCCCCTCCCCCCCGTAACCACCACACTCTTATCAATGTCTCTTAGTTTCACTATTATGTCCCACCTACGTATGGAATAATACAGTTCCTGGTTTTTTCTGATTTACTTATTTCGCTTCGTGTCATGTTATCAAGATCCCACCATTTTGCTGTAAATGTTCCGATGTCATCATTTCTTATGGCTGAGTAGTATTCCATAGTGTATATGTGCCACATCTTCTTTATCCAGTCATCTATTGATGGGCTTTTTGGTTGTTTCCATGTCCTGGCCACTGTGAACAATGCTGCAATAAACATGGGGCTGCATGTGTCTTTACCTATCAATGTTTCTGAGTTTTTGGGGTATATACCCAGTAGAGGGATTGCTGGGTCATAAGGTAGTTCTATTTTCAGTTTTTTGAGGAACCACCATACTTTCTTCCATAATGGTTGTACTACTTTACATTCCCACCAACAGTGTATGAGGGTTCCTTTTTCTCCACAGCCTCTCCAACATTTGCTATTACCTGTCTTGCTAATAACAGCTAATCGAACAGATGTGAGGTGGTATCTCATTGCCGTTTTGATTTGCATTTCTCTAATAGCTAAAGAAGATGAGCATCTTTTCATATATCTGTTGGCCATTTCTATTTCTTCCTGGGAGAAGTGTCTATTCATATCCTCTTCCCATTTTTTTATTGGATTGTTTGTTTGTTTGTTGTTGAGTTTTATGAGTTCTTTGTATATTTTGGATATTAGGCCCTTATCTGAGCTGTTGTTTGAAAATATCATTTCCCATTTAGTTGGCTTTCTGTTTATTTTGTTATCAGTTTCTCTTGCTGAGCAAAAACTTCTTAGTCTGATGTAGTCCCATTCATTAATTTTTGCCTTCACTTCTCTTGCCTGTGGAGTCAAATTCATAAAATGCTCTTTAAAACCCAGGTCCCTGAGTTGAGTACCTATGTCTTCTTCTATGTACTTAATTGTTTCAGGTCTTATGTTTAGAACTATGATCCATTTTGAGTTAATTTTTGTACAGGGGGAGAGACTGTAGTCCAGTTTCATTCTTTTGCATGTGGCTTTCCAGTTTTCCCAGCACCATTTATTGAAGAGGCTTTCTTTTCTCCATTGTGTGTTGTTGGCCCCTTTATCAAAAATTATTTGACTATATATATGTGGTTTTATTTCTGGACTTTCTATTCTGTTCCATTGGTCTGAGTGTCTATTTTTCTGCCAATACCATGCTGTTTTGATTGTCGTGGCCCTATAATAGAGTTTGAAGTCAGGTATTGAAATGCCCCCAGCTTCATTCTTTTTCTTTAGGATTGCTTTGGCTATTCGGGGTTTTTTATAGTTCCATATAAATCTGATGATTTTTTGCTCTATTTCTTTTTAAAAATGTCATTGGAAGTTTGATGGGAATTGCATTAAATTTGTATATTGCTTTGGGTAATATAGCCATCTTGATTATATTTATTCTTCCTAGCCAAGAACACGGTATATTCTTCCATCTCATTATATCTTTTTTGATTTCCCTTAACAATGGTTTATAGTTTTCATTATATAAGTCCTTTACATTCTTTGTTATGTTTATTCCTAAGTATTTTATTTTTTTTGTTGCAATCGTGAAGGGGATTATTCTTTTGAGTTCCTTCTCAGTTGTTTCATTGTTGGCATATAGAAAGGCTATTGACTTCTGTATGTTAATTTTGTATCCTGAGACCTTACTGTATTGGCTTATTGTTTCTAGTAGTCTTTTTGTGGATTCTTTGGGGTTTTCGATGTATAGTATCATATCATCTGCAAAAAGTGATACCTTTACTTCTTCTTTTCCGATATGTATGCCTTTTATTTCTTTGTCTTGTCTGATTGCTCTGGCTAGAACCTCTAGTACCACATTAAATAAGAGTGGAGAGAGTGGAGAACCCTGTCTTGTTTCTGATTTAAGGGGGAAAGCCTTCAGTTTAGTGCCATTTAATATGATGTTAGCTGATGGTTTATCATATATGGCCTTTATCATGTTGAGATATTTTCCTTCTATACCCATTTTGTTGAGAGTCTTAAACATAAAATTGTGTTGTATTTTATCAAAAGCCTTTTCTGCGTCTACTGATAAGATCATGTGGTTTTTGTTCTTTGTTTTGTTGATATGGTGTATTACGTTAACCGTTTTACGTATGTTGAACCATCCTTGAGATTCTGGGATGAATCCCACTTGATCATGATGTATTATTTTTTTAATATGTTGTTGTATTCGATTTGCTAGTATTTTGTTTAGTATTTTAGCATCTGTATTCATTAGAGATATTGGTCTGTAGTTTTCTTTTTTTGTGCCATCCTTGCCTGGTTTTGGTATGAGGGTTATGTTGGCCTCATAAAATGTGTTTGGAAGTATTGTTTCTTCTTCAATTTTTTGGAAGACTTTGAGTAGAATAGGAACCAAGTCTTCTTTGAATGTTTGATAAAATTCGCTGGTATAGCCGTCAGGGCCTGGACTTTTATTTTTGGGGAGGTTTTTAATGGTTTTTTCTATTTCTTCTCTACTGATAGGTCTGTTTAGGCTTTCTGCTTCTTCTTGACTCAGTCTAGGAAGGTGTATTTTTCTAGGAATTTATCCATTTCTTCTAGGTTGTTGAATTTAGTGGCATAAAGTTTTTCATAGTATTCTACAATAATTTTTTGTATATCTTCGGTGTCCGTGGTGATTTCTCCTCGTTCATTTTGGATTTTGTTTATATGAGTTCTTTCTCTTTTTTCCTTGGTAAGTCTTGCCAAGAGTTTGTCAATTTTGTTGATCTTTTCAAAGAACCAGCTCCTTGTTCTATTAATTTTTTCTATAGTTTTTCTGTTCTCTAATTCATTTATTTCTGCTCTGATTTTTATTATCTCCTTTCTTCGGCTGGTTTTGGGTTGTCTTTGTTCTTCTTTTTCTAGTTCCTTAAGGTAGGAAGTTAAGTGGTTCACTTGGGCTCTCTCTTGTTTGTTCATATATGCCTGAAGTGATATGAACTTCCCTCTTATCACTGCTTTTGCTGCATCCCATAGATTCTGATATGTCGTATTGTCATTTTCATTAGTCTGTATATATCTTTTGATCTCTGCACTTATTTCTTCTTTGACCCATTCATTTTTTAAAAGTATGTTGTTTAGTTTCCACATTTTTGTGGGATTTTTTTCCTCTTTTTTGCAGTTGAATTCTAGTTTCAAGGCTCTATGATCAGAAAATATGCTTGGTACAACTTCAATTTTTCTGAATTTGCTGATGTTTTTTTGTGGCCCAACATATGGTCATTTCTTGAGAATGATCCATGTACACTGGAGAAAAATGTATACTCAGTCACTTTGGGATGAAATGTCCTGTAGATGTCTATCATATCCAGGTGCTCTAGTGTTTTGTTCAAGGCCACTATATCTTTGTTGATTCTCTGTTTGGATGACCGATCTAGAGCCGTCAGCGGTGTATTGAGGTCTCCAAGTATGATTGTATTTTGTCAGTTTTTGTTTTAAGATCAATAAGTAGCTGTCTTATATATTTTGGTGCTCCTTGGTTTGGTGCATATATATTAAGAATTGTTATGTCTTCTTGATTCAGTGTCCCCTTAGCCATTATGAAATGGCCATTTTTGTCTCTGAGTACTTTTCCTGTCTTGTAGTCAGCATTATCCGATATGAGTATTGCTACACCTGCTTTTTTTTGGATGTTATTTGCTTGGAGTATTGTTTTCCAGCCTTTCACTTTGAATTTGTTTTTATCCTTGTTACTTAGATGAGTTTCCTGTAGGCAGCATACAGTTGGATTTTCTTTTTTAATCCATTCTGCTACTCTGTGCCTTTTTATTGGTGAGTTTAATCCGTTTACATTTAGTGTAATTATTGATACTTGTGAGTTCCCTATTGCCATTTTATATCTTGCTTTCTGTTAGTTTTGTGTCTTGTTTGATCCTTCTCTTTTGTTTTTCTATCTTTTGTTTTTATTTGGTTGTATTCCATACATCTTTCCTCTGTTGCTATCTTTTTTATCTCATGTGCTTCTGTGGTGGTTTTTTCAATGGTGGTTACCTTTGAGTAATGAAAAGGGTCCCTACCCTGTTCATTGTAGCGAACTATTTTGTGAGTACTTTTGCACTCCATCGTCCTTTGCTACTGTTAATCTCCATCTTCTCCCCTCTTTCTTTTTGTTGTTGTCACAGTTTAAATTTGGTTTTATTGTGTTCTTCTTGGAGCTTTTACTTGTGGCTCTGTTTTTTTTTCTTCTTTGTATCTGATTGGAGAACCCCCTTTAGTAATTCCTGGAGTGGGGGTTTTCTGATGATAAATTCCCTCATCTTTTCTGTATCTGTGAATGTTTTTATTTCTCCTTCATATTTGAAGGATAGCTTTGATGGGTATAGTATTCGTGGCTGAAAGTTCCTCTCTTTCAGGACTTTAAATATTGGGGTCCACTCTCTTCTAGCTTGTAGAGTTTCTGCTGAGAAATCTGATGATAATCTAATGGGCCTTCCTTTATATGTTGTATTCTTCTTTTCCCTGGCTGCCTTAAGAATTTTTTCTTTGCTGTTGGTTTGTGTCAATTTCATTATGATATGCCTTGGAGTAGGTTTGTTGGGGTTAAGAAAACTTGGAGTTCTGTTTGCTTCTTGAACTTGAGGTTTTAATTCTTTCCACAGGCTTGAGAAGTTCTCATCTATTATTTGTTTGAGTATGTTCTCCATTCCATTTTCTCTCTCTTCTCCCTCTGATATACCTATTATTCTTATGTTATTCTTTTTGATGGAGTCAGATAATTCTTGTAGGGATATCTCATTTTTTTTAATTTTTGAGTCTCTTTCTTCTTTTCTCTGTTGTGCCTCAAGTTGTTTGTCTTCTATTGCACTAATCCTCTCTTCTATCTGACCTGTTCTATTAGCTAAGCTTGTTACTTCGTTTTTCAGCTCGTGAATTGAGTTTTTCATGTCTGTTTGATTTGTTTTTATAGTTTCAATTTCCTTGGACATATATTCTTTGTGTTCATTGAGTTGTTTTCTGAGCTCCCTAAATTGCCTTTCTGTGTTTTCTTGTATATCTTGGAGGATTTTTAGAATTTCTATCTTGAATTCTCTGTCATTTAGCTCCAAGGTTTCCAATATATTAAATTTTTTCTCCATAGATTTTTCCTCATCTAGCTGTGTTACCTCTCTTTCTTTTGTATCCATGATATTCTATTTTCTCTTCCTTAATGGCATCTGAGGGTGGTTTTGTTGATAGTATTAATGAGATTTAATAAAGAATAAAAAGTTTAAAAAAATAATAAAAAAATAAAAAATCGAAAAGAGTTGTTTTTTTAAAAAAAATTCATAATGAAATAAAGAAAAATAAAATAAAATAAAAATTTTAAAAAAAAGGAAATTATTCCCCCTCTCCTTTTTTCCTCTCCTCTTCTCTCCTCTCCTCTCCTCACAAGATTTTTTGATAAAATCTTACACACATATTATTGAACTTGCCATTTGAATGAAAGAAAACTAAGCAAGTCAGATTTTCCCATTTTGCAATTCCTTCACTCAAAGTAGACAAACCTACAATAAGAATTTAACTCAGAAATTTAACCCTTAAAGACCACATATTCAAGTGCCTGTGCAATGTAGCACTATGAAGAAAAACTTGGCTGTGTGGGTGTTTCAGAATCAAGAGGGAGGAGAGGGGAGCATTTGGCTAACATTTATGGAAGGTGCAAAGTGTTTGGTGGACATGGACATGCAAAGGCTATGTGATTGAGGGGCCCTTGTACTCTCCCAATCAGAGTCTTAGTTATTTTAGAAGACACATACCTTATGTAGCCAGAGGATCTAGATGCCTGGCAGAGGGACAGATGCAGAAGAGATTTCTCACTGACCTTGTACAGCAGAAGAAAAGGGACCCTACAAGTACCCACTTGCCGGCCATGAGTTCTTCCCTTCCCAGCACCACAGGCCCATGTTCACAATGGAGCTAAGATAACCAGACCTGTTGCTCTTCCTTCTTGAACAAAGCAACCACAAAGATGATTAACTGAGCCTGTGTTTATTCTCTTGGAGTTACAAAATGAGTAATCCAAAGCTACTGATTCCCTCTTGTAAGGTCTTCTGAGCCTCTGAAGGATGTCACAGTGACTGCAGGGGAAACAACTGCCTTTGACTTCGAGCTCTCTTATGAGGATATCCTGGTGGAACGGTATCTCAGAGGGAAGAAACTAGAGCCCAGCAATAAGGTAAAAAGCAGAAGTGTGGTCGCCTTGTCTTGCTCTCACTTTTTCAATCAGGTTCTTCTATCTTCACTTGCATGGTCCTTATTCTTTGCTTTTTTGTGTCCCTCTCCCTTTCCTTCTGTCTTTCCTGCTCTATCCTGATTTCTGCTGAAATTGCAAAGCACATTCTTCACATTTTTGTTGGGTTCAATTGGGTATTTTTATTGAAATATAAATAACAAATTAAAGTGCAATCAATTTTTATTTGTTCTGAAGACAGACAATCATTTATTATTTATCAATGATAGGAAAGATCAAAGAGACTTTTCGATTGGAGGCACTAGAGCAATGGTGCATCTTGAATTTTATGACAAATTTTCCCCACACTATCTAATGTTCTGCCTATAAGGGGATTAAGGGAGGAGGATTGAAATTCCATTTCAGGCAGTTGATCAAGTAGTTGAGATAACTTCTGGGAAGAATTGCTCTTTAAGCATTTTTCCAAAGCTGTTTTAACTGCCAAGTGCTTGGAACTGTGCAAATTCTGGAATGCAAGCAGACTATGTAAAGTGCAGCTGATGGTATTGACAAGAAGGAAGGGCTCTCTGGATAGCCACATGTATGAGCAAATACATCTTAAAAAGTTTTATGAACTAACCAGCTCCCAGTGTTAGCTTTTCTGTGCTTAAAATTTTACCTGAAAGTAAAAATCAAGGGTTTTTTTTTATATCTCTAAAATATAATTTATCTTAATTGAGCTATGTAATTTCCCCACAAAAAAGTCAGTGTTTAAATTATCTTGATAATTGTAAAGCCAGTAGCCATGGCCACCATCACAGCCACCTGGCCCATGCAGGTTCGTATTTGATTCAGACAGACAGTAATGAAACAACGAAACCAAGAACTGGTGGGCCATCATCTTTATCCTAGTTTGCACCTGGCAGGCAAGAAATACACACAGTGGAAAAACACTTCCCTTTCCATTCCAGGCTCCCAAAGCCAATGACTTATTCGAGTTTCCTAGAATCAAAGTTTTCTACCTCACCAGCCTTATCTATCTCTGTTCCGCATCTCCTTCTCCCTGCACAAACTCTGCACAAACTGGCTTCTCCTTCAGCACTCTGCCATCTTGACTGTTTCACCTCTCCTCCACCTGGTCTTTCTCTGCTCTCCTCCAGCATGGGCTCCTCTGCTCCATTTTATAGTGTAGAAATCAAAACCTTTAATCCAAAATGCAAACAAGGAAGTCTCTGATACAAAGTCTCTTAGGGTGGAAAAGGCTTAGTCCTAAAACTAAGACTTAGGCAATAACGACCCTGCCTGCTTTTATAGCCTGTCCCCCACACCCAATGCAAACTATAAGCAAGCAAACCTATAAATCATATTTACAAACTTGTCTGACCAAAAATAACTTACCATTATTAATTTTGAATTATTGAGATAAAATATTTGGAAAATGTCCATGAAAATAAAGCACAGGACAGTGCATAGTTCTATAGCATTTCTTTCCCCTATATTTTAGGAATACCATCTACTGTGCTATCAAGGCTTCAACACAAATCAAACTTTTAAGACTTGAAGGTATATAATTAATAAGGAATTCAGTTTAACAAAGAGCCACAAGGTTTGTTGAATTATTAGAAGGTAAATGCTTTTGAACAACTGTTCTAAAACAAAGAAAAAGCTCGTATTCTACCTAAGTGATTGAAGGGTAATTCAGCCATCCAGGGGGTAAAGTCTGCCTACTACAGAGAAAATAATCAGCAATTGGTCTCCTTGTTTACCATGGATAGAAAAAGCAGCTATATGTTCAAATTTCAGCATGAGAATATTAGGTTATATAAGATGAAATCTTCCTTACAGTAGGTCTTCTAAATATTCAACTGGGTCATAGGTTTGCTTTCTTAAAATAATACATTTGTCCTATTAAATGTGGTTTAATTGCTTTCAGATCTAAAGACAAGGTTTGCTTGACTTTTTTTTCTCTGCATTTGACTTCATTCTCTCAACCAGGCTTTCCCCGCCAGGCTAGGACCCTAGCTGAAGCCAGTCCAGTGTGCATTCACATGTCTTGGCACTAGAGAAATACAAATACTTGATTATGATTTAGAGCCATGGTTCTCACAATTGAGAATCACCTAAAAGGCTTGTTAAACTTCCAACTGGTGGGCCCCAGAATTTCTGATTAAGTAGGTGTATTAGTTTCTCATGGCTGACATAACAGACTACCACAGACTGGAATGGCATCAACAAGATAACTTATTTCCTTGAAATCTGAGATCAAGGTGTTGACAGGGTTGATTCTTTCTGAGGGCCATTCTCTTTGGCTTGTAGATGGCCACCTTCTATGGTAATTTCACATGGTCTTTCCCTTGTATGTCTGTGTCTAATTTCCTCTTCTTCTAAGGACATCAATCATCAATCATACTAGATTAGGGCCCAATCCTGTGACCTCACTAAACTTATCTCTGAAGAAAGTCACATTCTGAGTACTGGAATTAAAATTTTAAAACATAAATTTGAGAGGACACAATACAACTCAGATAGTAGGTCTGGAGTGGGGACCTAGAATGTGCATTTTTGACAAGTTCTCAGGTGATACTGGCCCATGGACCACACTGAGCCACTGGCTTGGAGCAGGTACCCTCTCCCTGGTGTATATGCACTTAGAAAGAGCAGGATTATCATATTAATGGGAAGGAATGTCATATATTTGTAACTGAAAAATGGGATGAGGGTTTTAAGTTGAGGAATTTTTGGCATTTCCCATATTACATGCCTCTTTTATTATGGGCTTTTCAGCAACATATGGCCAAAGAAAACGCTCAAGTTTTCCCATTGGAGGCACCCTAGATCTAATCTGGGCTCTGTCCTTTCTCAGCTAATTTTGAGTAAGCCACATCCGGGCTCTGTCCTTTCTCAGCTAATTTTGAGTAAACCACATAACAAGTCTGAGTTTCTAATTTCTCCCCCATAAAAGGGGAGTGAAAATAATATCTATAGGGTAGTTGGAATTAAATGTAATAATTTATCTAAAGGGCCTGGCACTTAGTAAATGGCAGCTATTACCATTGCTTAATTTTTTTATATTTTAATTAATTTTAATGGGGTGACATTAATCAGTCAGGGTACATAGGTTCAGAGAAAACATTTCCAGGTTATTTTGACATTTGATTATGTTGCATACCCATCACCCAAAGTCTTATATTCTTCTGTCACCTTATCTGGTTTTCTTTGTGCCCCTTCTCTCCCCCCAATTCCTCCCTTCCCCTCCCAACCCCCTATAACCACCACACTCTTGTCCATGTCCCTGAGTCTCATTTTTATGTCCCACCTATGTATAAAATCATATAGTTCTTAGTTTTTTCTGAATTACTTATTTCATTCAGTATAATGTTATCAAGATCCATCCATGTTGTTGTAAATGATCCAATGTCATAATTTCTTATGGCTGAGTAGTATTCCATAGTATATACGTACCACATCTTCTTTATCCAGTCATTTATTGAAGGGCTTTTTGGTTGTTTCCATGTCTTGGCCCCTGTGAACAATGCTGCAATAAACATGGGGCTGCATGTTTCTTTATGTACCAGTGTTTTTGAGTTATGGGCTTATATTCTCAGTAGAGGGATTGCTGGGTCATAAGGTAGTTCTATTTCTAATTTTTTGAGGATGAGTTCTATTTTTAATTTTTAACAGTGAATGAGGGTTCCTTTTTCTCCACAGCCTCTCTGACACTTGTTATTACCTGTCTTGTTGATAATAGCTAATCTAACAGGTGTGAGGTGGTATCTCATTGTAGTTTTGATTTGCATTTTTCTAATAGCTAATGAAGAGAGCATCTTTTCATATATCTGTTGGCCATTTGTATTTCTTCCTGGGAGAAGTGTCTGTTCATGTCCTCTTCCCATTTTTAATTGGATTGTTTGCTTGTTTGTTGTTTTTATAAGTTCTTTGTATATTTTGGATATTAGCCCCTTATCTGTGCTGCTGTTTGAAAATATCATTTCCCATTTAGTTGGCTGTTTGTTTTGTTGTCAGTTTCTCTTGCTGTGCAAAAACTTCTCAGTCTGATGTTGTCCCATTCATTTATCTTTGCCTTCACTTCCCTTGACTTTGGAGTCAAATTCATAAAATGCTCTTTATAACCAAGGTCCATGAGCTTAGTACCTATGTTTTCTTCTATGTACTTTATTGTTTCAGATCTTATATTTAGGTCTTTGATCCATTTTAAATTAATTTTAGTACAAGGGGACAAACTGTAGTCGAGTTCATTCTTTTGCAAATGGTTTTCCAGTTTTTCCAGCACCATTTGTTGAAAAGGCTTTCTTTTCTTCATTGTCTGTTGTTGGCCCCTTTATCAAAAATTATTTGACCCATATACATGTGGTTTTATTTCTGGGCTTTCTGTTGTGTTCCATTGGTCTAAGTATCTATTTTTCTGCCAATACCATGCTGTTTTGATTATCGTAGCTCTATAATATAATTTAAAGTCAGGTATTGTAATGCCTCCAGCTTCATTCTTTTTCCTTAGGATTGATCTGGCTATTTGGGGGTTTTTATAGTTCCATTTAAACCTGATTTTTTTTGTCCTATTTCTTTAAAAAATAACATTGGAATTTTGATGGGAATAACATTAAATTTGTATATCGCTTTGGGTAATATAGTCATTATGACTATTTTTATTCTTCCCATCCAAGAACAAGAAATATTTTTTCATTTCAATATATCTTTTTTGATTTTCCTTAACAGTGCCTTTGTAGTTTTCATTATACATCTTTTACATTCTTTGTTATGTTTATTCCTAGGTATTTTTGTTGTTGTTGTTGTTGCAACCATGAAGGGGATTGTTTTTTTGAGCTCATTTTCTGATATTTCATTGTTGGCATATAGGAAGGCAATAGACTTTTGTATATTAATATTGTAACCTCACTTTATTAGTTTATTGTTTCTAGTAGTCTTTCTGTGGAGTCTTTGAGGTTTTTGATGTATAGGATCATATCATCTGCAAAAAGTGAAACCTTTACTTCTTCTTTCACAATATGAATGCCTTTTATTTCTTTCTCTTGTCTGATTGCTCTGGCTAGAACTTCTAACACTATGTTGAATAAGAGTGGAGAGAGTGGACAACATTGTCTTTTTCCTGATTTTAGGGGAAAAGTCCTCAGTTTTATGTTATTTAATATGATGTTAGCTGATGGTTTATCATAGATGGCCTTTATTATGTTGAGATATTTTCCTTCTATACCCATTTTGTTAAGTGTTTTAAACATAAAATGATGTATTTTATCGAATTGTTTTTCTTAATTGTTAATAAGATACAGTTTTTGTTCTTTGTTTTGTTGATATGGTGTATTAGGTTAACCATTTTATGTATGTTGAACCATCCTTGAGATTCTGGGATGAATCCCACTTGATCATGATGAATTATTTTCTTAATGTGTTGTTGTATTCGATTTGCAAGTATTTTGTTTAGTATTTTAGCATCTGTATTCATTAGAGATATTGGTCTCTAGTTTCTTTTTTGTGGCGTCCTTGCCAGGTTTCGGTATGAGGGTTATGTTGTCCTCATAAAATGTGTTTGGCAGTATTGCTTCTTCAATTTTTTGGAAGACTTTGAGTAGAATAGGAACCAAGTCTTCTTTAAATGTTTGATAGAATTCACTAGTATAGCCATCTGGCCCTGGATTTTTATTTTGGGGGAAGTTTTTAATAGTTGTTTTTATTTCCTCTCTGCTTGTGCATCTGTTTAGGCTTTCTGCTTCTTTCTGACTCAGTCTAGGAAGACTGTATTGTTCTAGGAATTTATCCATTTCTTCTAAGTTGTTAAATTTGGTGGCATATAGTTTTTCATAGTATTCTACAATAATTCTTTGCATATCTGTGATAACTGTAATGAAATCTCATCTTTCATTTTGGATTTTATTATGAATCTTCTCTCTTTTTTCCTTGGTGAGTCTTACCAAGTGTTTGTCACTTTTGTTGATCTTTTCAAAGAACCAGCTCCTTGTTTATAATTTTTTTCTATAGTTTTTTTGTTCTCTATTTCATTTATTTCTGCTCTGATTTTTATTATTTTCTTTCTTCGGCTGGTTTTAGGTCGTCTTTGTTTTTCTTTTTCTAATTCCTTAAGGTGTGAAGTTAAGTGGTTTACTTGGGCTCTCTTTTGTTTGTTCATATAGGCCTGTAGTGATATGAACTTCCCTCTTATTACTGCTTTTGCTGCATCCAAGAGATTCTGATATGTTGTATTGTCATTTTCATTTGTCTGTATGTACCTTTTGATCTCTGCACTTATTTCTTCTTTGACCCACTCATTTTTTAGAAGTATATTGTTTAGAATCCACATTTTTGTGGGTTTTTTTTCTCTTTTTTGCAGTTGAATTCTAGTTTCAAGGCTTTATGATCAGAAAATATGGTTGGTATAATTTCAGTCTTTCTGAATTTGTTGATATTATTTTTGTAGCCAGCATATGGTCAATTCTTGAGAATGTACCATGTACACTAGAGAAAAATGTATACTTTGGCACTTTGAGATGAAATGTCCTGGAGATTTCTATCATTTCCAATTCTTCTAGTGTTTTATTTAAGGCCAATATTTTTTTAGTAATTTTCTGTTTGGATGAACAATCTAGAGCCATCAGCGGTGTATTGAGGTCTCCAAGTATGATTTTGTTTTTAGGTCAGTCAGTAGCTGTCTTATATATTTTGGTGCTCCTTGGTTTGGTCCATATATATTAAGAAGTGTTATGTCTTCTTGATTCAATGTCCCCTTTATCATTATGAAATGACTGTTCTTGTCTCTGATTGCCTTTGCTGTCTTGTCAGCATTGTTAGATATGAGTATTGCTATGCCTGCTTTTTTTTGGATGTTATTTGCTTGGAGTATTGTTTTCTAACCTTTCACTTTGAATTGGTTTTTATCCTTGTAGCTTAGATGTGTTTCTTGTAGGCAGCATACAGTTGGATTTTCTTTTTTAATCCATTCTGCTACTCTGTGTCTTTTTATTGGTGAGTTCAATCCATTTATGTTTAGTGTAATTATTGATATTTTGAGGGTTTCCTATTGCCATTTTATATATTGCTTTCTGATAGTTTTTTATCTTGTTTGGTTCTTCTATTTTTCTATCATTTGTTTTTATTTGGTTGTAATCCATACTTCTATTCTCTGTTACTTATTTTTTCAAGCCATGTACTTCTGTGTTGGTTTTTTCAGGGGTGACTACCATTAAGTAATAAAAAGCATACATATCATGTTCATTGTAGTACATTATCTCATGAGTGCTTCTGCACTTTATTCTCCTTTGCTACTGTTAGTCTTTGTTCTCTCCCTCTTTTGTTTCTTTGTCACAGATTATCTTGTTTTTATTGTGATCTTGATGGAGCTTTTACTTGTAGTTTTATTTTGTTTTGTTCTTTGTGTCTGGTTGTAAATCTCTTTTAGTATTTCCTGAAGTGACAGTTTTCTGGTGATAAATTCCCTCATCTTTTCTGTATCTGTAAATGTTTTTTACTTCTCCTTTCTTTTTGAAGGATAGCTTTGATGGGTATAGTATTCTTGGCTGGAATTTTTTCTCTTTTAGAACTTTAAATATTGGGGTCCACTCTTTTCTAGCTTGTAAAGTTTCTACTGAGAAATCTGTTGATTTTCTAATGGGCCTGCTTCTATATGTTGTATTCTTCTTTTCCCTGGTTTCCCTGAGAATTTTTTCTTTGTCATTAGTTTGTGCCAATTTCATTATGCCTTGGAGTAGTTTTGTTAGGGTTAAGATAACTCAGTGTTCTGTTTGCTTCTTGAATTTGAGGCTTTAGTTCTTTCCATAGGCTTGGGAAGTTCTCGTTTATTATTTGTTTGAATATGCTCTCCATTCCATTCTCTCTCTTCTCCTTCTGATATACCCATTATTCTTATATTGCTCTTTCTGATGAAGTCAGACAATTCCTCTAGGGTTGTCTCATTTTTTTTAAATTTATGAGTCTCTCTCCTCTTCTCTCTGTAGTACCTCTAGTTGCCTGTCTTCTATGTTACTAATTCTCTCCTCTATCTGGCCTGTTCTATTGGCTAAGCTTGTTACCTTGTTTTTCAGTTCATGAATTTAGTTTTTTTTTTTTTTTATCTCCGTTTGATTCCTTTTTATAGTTTCAATTTCCTTGGTGAAGTATTTCTATTCATTGAATTGTTTTTTGAGCTCCCTAAATTGACTTTCTGTGCTTTCTCATATATCCCTGACTATATTTTGGACTTCAATTTTAAATTCTCTGTCATTTAACTCCAAGGTTTCTAAGCTATTAAAATTTTTTTCTATAGATTTTTAGTCATCTATCTGAGCTACATCACTGTCTTTTGTATCCATGATAATAATTTTTTTCTTTAATGGCATTTGAGAGTGGTATTGTTAGTAACACTAATAAGAGTTGATAAAAAATATTTTGAGAAAATGCAGTGAAAGACTAAAAATTCTATTGTGCTAAGTGGAACAAAATTATGTAGAATGAAGGGCCTGGGTTGGGGGGGGGGAGTTACAAAGAGGCAAAAAATAAGGCAAGAACCCACAAAATGCCACAAAGAAAAAATTTGGATCAAGAAAAAAATAATTTGTTTGTAAATGATGGTCAAATAAGAGAATTAGTGTAAGAGAAAAGAAAAAAGGAAAAAATACAGTGAAAAATAAAAATTCTATTGTATTAAGTGGCACAAAAACTATAGAATGGAGAGCTGGATTTGGGGAAAATGCTAAAGAGATAAAAAGTGAAGTAAAAAGCACACAAAGTGCCACAAAGAAAAAATTTGAATCCAGAATAAAATAATTTTTTTGTGGGTGAGATTCAATTGAGAGAAAAAGTGAAAGAGAAAAGAAGAAACAAAAAGAAAGAAATTGAGTTAAGTTTTTTGGAATGTAACACTCATAGAAGAAACAAAAAGAAGGGGAAATGTAATATCTATGGGTAATAATGTTCAAAATGAAAAGAAAAGAATAAAATGGAAAGAGGATAAAATGACCAAAGTGGAGGGGAAAAAAAGGTAAAAAATACAAGAAAAAGATGGAAAAAGTTATAAAGACAGTGGCTTTTTCCTGGTTTTGAGAAGTTATCTTCTTCTTTTTTCTTTCTTCTCTCTCTTTTTGACTGGTGGCACTGTACCCTAGGTTCTGCCCCTATGGCACTCCTAGGGAGAAATTTGCTATTGTGTCATTTTGTTTGATGTATGTGTATTTCAGATGCTCCTGGGATCATTTTTCTGCCTCTAGTTGTTGAATTTGTTGAAGTTTCAGGGAGAAGTATTGGGAGCACTCCTACAGTGCCATTTCTCTGACGTGACTCTGGTTGACTTTTTAAGATCCTTTCTAGATCTGTAATTCATCATTGAATATAAGAATACTGCTTAAGAATAAATGATATTATTCTTTTGCTACTAAGTATTTTTGGGTCAAATTAAGAGTTTTTTTATTAAAGGAAAAGTCTCATTAGTTTTCATGTAAAAACTACACTTTTAATTTAAAATGTAGACTTATATACTATAAAAATCATATTTATATTTCTTTTTACTCAAAATATTTATATTTTTTAGTAAATAGATAAATATATCTTATTGTCCCCAAACATTTTTCTTGGGTTAGAAAGGATCATCTTAGTATGTCTGTCTTACCTCCTTCTGTCTCTCTTAGCACAGAAATTTTCATTCTTTTCTTGGCCACCCAAAATAGTTCAGCTTTTTATGAACTGGCTCTTATTTACATGTCTTTTTTAAAAGAAATATAAACTATGAAGAAATAAAGTCCCTTATTACATTTTCCAGCTTTTGTTTAAATTAAATCTTTCAGAACAAACTTGCTACTTCCAGTTTAATTCAGGCTTTTTATTTACACTTTGCAGAATGATTGGCCTCCAAAAACTGCATTAAACAAACTAAAACAAGTTATCAGAATAAGAAAATCAAAAGAAAAAAATTTAGAAATGAGTTGTGGGGTCTTTTTATCTTTATTTTTGTTGTTGTTCAATTGTTTGTTATTTTGGCCACCAATCCAAGAAAGGACTGCTAAGTCCTAAATGGCCTTTGATAATTTTATATTTAAATTTTAATAGCTTGGTCACAGTCATAATGCCTATAGTATTATAGCAATATGCTTGCATTATAAATTAATATTTTTCAAGGATAGTATTCACCAATACCTTACATAATCCACCAGAAAACATTCAGCATTCATTTTATTGGTTTATTTTTATAATATACCTGTTAGTTTTTTCCTTTTCTTTTTTAAACATAATCATGATACATTATATAAGAGCAATTGAGAACCATGGTATTCTGAGCCAGGTTCTTGATAACTGGATTTTCTAGAGTAACTTAAGAGGAATTTGGATAAAATAACATGTTAGTAAATAAGATATATCTGTGGGTGGGTTGAAACCTGAGATAGAGACTTTTAAAAACAGTCGTAAGCCATGGTTCAAAATATATTTTCAAAATTTACATAGAACTGTCATTTCAAAAACTTTTTTCCCATTTAGTTACCATATATTTTAGTAGTTGTGTTCCTAGGACAGATCCTAATTATCTCCTTCCATCTGTCTATTTTTCCTTATTTTGTTTTCGGCCTGTCTCAATATCAATAACCATGCCTAACTTTTTATATGAAACTTTACTAATAACTCTTTCCTTTAAATCAGAATAATAAATGGTTCCTTTGGTAAAAACTTTTAAATTATTCTTAACTTTAAATGAATTTTTAAGCAAAGCAAAATCAATCTTGATAACAGGACATAGCAGTTTATGGAATTTTATTTTATTTTATTTTTTAAATTGAGTTTATTGGGGTGATATTGTTTAATAAAATTACATAGATTGGCTTTAGCTCAATGAGTTACTTCATCATGGTGGACACTAATCTTACAGAATTTTAGATGATGGAACTAGAAGAACCTCCAAATGTCTTATTGTTACTATCAGGATGGCTCTGTCCTGTAGCTTTATTTTCAGTTGTGCAAGCCACAATTATGGGACCTAGTAAGAGTCCTTATCAAGGTGGTGTGTTCTTTTTGAGAATTCATTTTTCTACAGACTACCTTTCAAATTGCCCAAGGTTACATTTACAATAAGAAATTATCATTCAAATATTAACATTAACAGCAGTGTTTGTCTTGATATTCTACTGTCACAGCACTCTCCTGATTTAACTATTTTTAAAGTTATTTTATCCCTTTGTTCAATGTTATATGACAGTTGTAATCCTAATACTGGATTTTCTCATCCTGAGCTGCAGACACATGGAGGGAAAGAAGAGTCAATACCTTTATTTGTATTTTTGAACAAAATTAAGGAATTATATAAATTATTTTGATCACAGGTTAAAGTAGTTTGCAAAATAATTTCAATTGTCAAAATAAGTGAAAAGAAAAGTTTTAGCTTGTTGCATGGCAAACATCTCACATTTAGAACATAAGGTTTACTTTAGGCATACCAAATGCAATCAGTTTTTGCTTCTTTTTATGATTTAGCTTTTCTGTGTTCTTTCTTTATATATAAAGACAGTGGCAGAATGGAGGCAAATATAATACACACACAAACACACTACACATACACAGAGGTATAAGCAGAAATTTGCTTAAGCATTTCAACATAAAACCCACCTAGTAATAACTAAGGGTATTTAGACAAGCCTAAAATTTCTTTAAAGATTTCAAACTATTAGTTAAAATTGTTTTCAAGCTCATATGTGCTATATAGGATTATAAAACATCTTGGAAAGCACTATTTCAAATTGTTTACATAAATGAATTAAATGTAGCTGTATATATATACATATATATATATATGATAGCTGTTTCAAATATTCTTAAACTGCACATTTTTTCAATAACTAGGTAGTCACACATTCAGAAGGAAAAGTTCATACACTCACTCTGAGAGATATAAAGTTAGAAGATGCTGGAGAAGTCTAACAGCAAAAGGTTTCAAAACTCAAGCCAACCTCTTTGTGACATGCAATTATAAAATCTTTTTTTATGTACAGTGGTATCTTGAGATACAAATTTAATCCATTCTGTAACTGAGCTCATAAGTCAGTGAACTTGTATATCAAACTGCAGATACTGGAGCTGTGTGCCAATGTGCCAACTAGCGGCAGCTTCCCAAATCACGACTCATATCTTGGAATTTCGCTCACATCTCATCTCAAACAGAAATACAACTGAGTCACAGCTCTTGTCTTAAAAAAATTGTATGTTGATCTGTTCATATCTCAAGGTACCACTGTATATTGGAACAATTTATACATAAAACCAACTTTCATTTATCTTTAGTCTTTATATGTTGAGTAGCATAGATAATTAAAATTCATCAATAACTCCAGTCTATTTTTACTCTTTGGCCTAACTCAATAGTTCACAGACTTTTCTTTTAAGTCAGAATTGACTAGCATAGGCTTTACTTCCTCTTTCTATCCCCACTGTTTTTATTGCATTCGATAAACACCTGGAGTAATAATTATTAAACTATATATATATCACTTTATTAACCAAGAGTTGACTATTATTTCCTTGATGTTTATATTTTTTATAAGTGCTTTTTATCTGTGTGTAAAAATAATGATAAAACATCATTATTAGGGGAAAACATTTGTTTGGAATCAAGTCTTAGAAATGAAACTTAAAAATAGAATAACCCTGAAGATATAAGAGGAAAGTTGAGAAGGTCCTGAAATTCTTCCAGAAGGAAAGGAGAGATGCCTTGGATAATTAGTATGATTCCTGCAGAACTCACAGTTGAATTTACTAAGCTTCTTGAGGACTAGATGGTCAAAGAAACAAGCCACTGCAGTATTGGAGTGTGAAGTATTCAGAGAAAATGCTAAGATGAAATGGTTCAAAAATGGTACATAAATTCTCAAAAGCAAGAAGCATAAAATTGTTGCTGACAGCAAGGTCAGAAAACTTATCATACATGGCTGTACCCCAGAATATATTAAAAGATATACTTGCAATGTGAAGGATTTTAAGACTTCCTGTAACCTGAATGTCATGTATAGGTATTATTCTTACACAAGACTTTTCATTTTTAACTCTTTGATAACAGAACAAAAAACAACAAAAAATAAAAACCCCACAACTTTTGCATGCCCTTCTTGAGCTAACAGCTTTTCTTGGCAACTTATAATATTGATACTGACATAATCTGATCCTTTCTGTGTTTAAAAAACATTCCTTTTGATATGTCTGGTCTGATAAAGGACGGATTGATTACTTTTCATCATGCTTCTCACTGAGTAGTGAGCAGATGTGCTCTTTGTCTACATGAGATAAACCTGTGGAAATATCCAGATGAGAACAAAAAGAATAAAAAAGACAATAAGGGAGCTATGATTTAAAAAAAGAAAAATAAAATAAAAGCAATTTCTACTTGGAAGGAAAATGAATCCTTGAATGTGGGCAACAACTAGAGAAGGAGCATGGAATTTCACTTTGACTAGGAGCATGCTAGAGGTCTGCTGTAATGTACAATAATAAAGCCCACTCACATGAGCTTTCTCTGAGAATAAGAATGGGTAAAAAGATGGAGAGAAGCCTGCATTCTTTTAGTGCTGTGAATGAAGAGACCTCCCATGGTTTTTAGCATTACTTCTTCCTCTGGTGAAAATAAACATCTTTGTACAAAATGCCACATGCTAGCTCAGTTTTCCATTCATTAACTTTCCAGTGATAACATTTTTCAGTGTATATTTTTGTGCAATACTTGCTGTTTGATTTAGTTGCTTCTCTTCTGTCAACAGCTACAAGATAGTGGCTTTGATTGTTCCTCCATGCATCTTGTACTGTTTTATTCTTTCCACTGCGTGGTGGTTCTCATTTAGCTTGTGGCAGAGTAGGTTCTTGGGTCTCCTCCTTCTGTTTGTCATCTATTTTGTCTCTAATCCATGAAGGCTAAGCTACAATGAGCTTACAGTATCTTCAAGCTTGTTTGCCAGTATGATATCTCAGGATACCATTTATCAAGAGGACTCAACAAAAGAAGGAAGGGCAAGAGGTCAGCTCTCCAATTCTATACATGTACTGACTTAATTCTGGAGATAATGAGATTTTTAAAAAATGACCCTACCAATCTTTGTCATGCTAATAGATTTTATGGCTGACATATATGTGCCATCTTTGAAGCTGAACATATGCAGTTTCTAGTGTCAATTCATGCCTTTCTGCAATAGACAAGACTGGTGATAGTGCTTCAAGCTGCATTATTATTGAATTCTAATTTCTCAAAGATTATGCTTGCTGCATTAAATATTTCTTTGCTACCTGTGCTACTTGTGTCTTCTTCAACAAGTATCAACTTAAAACACTTGAGAGTATCAGTGGGAATTATTCCTCCTGCTATAATTCAGAAGAACTGAGCTAATAATAATAGAGAGATGATAGATAGATAGATATAATTAATTGGACCTGTAATATACCACATTATTTTATGAAAACTACAGAGATATATAAAAAGTAAAGTATCATCCTGAAGAGCAGCTCAAAGTGATTTCACAATCAGTTGTAGCCTATTAAGATGGAAAAGACATTGAAATAACTCACTTTTTCTTAATATGTACCACAGTAATGTCAGAGTAATTTTCTAGAAGACATTTTGAATTCTGATGATCTTTGCAGCTCCTCATGTGGAATTCTTAAGATCACTCACTGGTCTTCAAGTTTAAAAAAATGGCTCAGTTTGAGTGTGAAATTTTTCAAGAAAATGAGAAGGTCTGTGATTATGTAGTTGCTATCTTATATTGTTACATAGTTTTATGTATACTTTTGGGTTAGCCAAAGTGGGCGGTGGGCATGGGTGTGTTAATTTTACCTATCTCTGATAATCATTTTGCTTTTAGCTTAAAGATTATTACTTTAGTATAAAATACACACTTGATTTGTATTCTCTTTTTAGTATTATCTATTTACTATTACTTGAAAAATACTGGACATACAATCAGGAGTTTTAGACATTTTAGTTTAAACCATATAAAATTGCTATTTTCTTAGGTTAAAAACAAATATTAGCAATTTTATATGTCTCAACTCAGTACTCCTGTTTGCCAATAATTATCATTGAAATCTGTTTATATGTCTGAAAAACAAAGGAGTTGTTCTACATGATGTATAAAGTCTCCTCTGGCTCTAAACTTACATGATTCCATTATTTTTAATAAATCACAGCAGCTCACTTACCAATAATTGAAGAAGTTTGTTCCTGCTTATTTTTAAAATTTATTTTACAATTATAATTGACCTACTTTTGGGAGTTGGGTTGTATTTATATTTACCACTTTGGTTCTTAACAATCTAAAGCCTTGTTGGTTGTTTTTAGAAAAACTCAAAATCATATTTTCTCTTGAGGACACATAAGTGAAGGACCACAAGAAATACTAATAAAGGTATTTATTTATCTAAAATACAGGTTCTGTGGTTCAAAGATAGTGCTGAAATTAAAAAGAGCAAAAATATGACATCCTATCTAAGGGAGCAGTGTGCATTAAACATCAACAAATATCTGTTGGATGATGAATCAGAATACTCCTGTGAAGTGATGACAGCGTACACTTCTGGCTTGCTGACAGTACTGGGTAAGGCTTTCTTTGCAGAAGTTTATGTTTTGGGAAAAAAATAAGAATTTCTATAGTAACTCAACGTTTCATTTTTTATTTATTTTTCTTCTTGAAGAAGAAGAAGCTATCTTTACCAAAAATCTTGCCAACATTGAAGTTAGTGAAACAAACACAATAAAACTGGTTTGTGAAGTCTCCAAGCCTAGAGAAGTGATCTGGTGCAAAGGGGATGAAGAGATCATTGAAACAGGAAGATATGAAATACTTCCTCATGGATGAAAGAGAATCTTGGTCATTCAGAATGACCAACTTGAGGATGTTCTCAAACTGATGGCAATGTCAAAGTACATGGTATGAAAGTTACTATGAATAGTATTTTATTTTTAGAAATTTATGCTTGTTTCATCTTGAAATTTTTTCTTTCCATAACATGCTGCTAAATTTATCTCAAAGCTTCAAAACCTTGAAGTACTTGAAGGAGAAAAGGCTGAATTTGTTTGCACTATATCAAAGGAAAGCTTTGAAGTCCAGTGGAAGAGAGATATAAGACATTGAATCTGGAGACAAATATTACATTATTGATGATGGCAAAAAGAGGATTCTAGTTGTGAAAGATGCCACATTACAAGATACGGGCACTCATGTAGTCATGGGGCTGCCAGAGCTGCAGCTCACTTGACAGTAATTGGTAAGTTTATTTTTGCTTCTACTGTTTACTCACATGTGTATCTTTGGTCCTTCTTCATACTGTAAAGTCTTGTTGATTGCTTTTAGAAAAACTCAAGATTGTAGTTCCTTTTAAGGACCCTGTGTGAAAGAACAGCAAGAAGTCATCTTCAACTGTGAAGTCAATACAGAAGTTGCAAAAGCCAAATGATTCAGAAGTGAAGAAGCCATATTTGATAGTTCAGAATACGTTATCCTCCAGAAAGACCTGGTCTACACCCTCAGAATTAGAGATGCACGGTTAGATGATCAAGCCAAGTATAATGTATCACTGACCAATCATAATGTTTGAGTGCAGCCAATCTAACAGTGGAAAGTAAGTCACTTACATGGCATTAGTAATTTTAAAAATTAATTTTTATTATGAAAGCAATTAAAATCAACATTATTATTCTTTACAACTGAGGAAGACCTCAGAATTGTTGAGCCTGTTAAAAATATTGAAACAATGGAAAAGATACCTCACATTCTGGTATAAGGTCAGTTGTCTCAATGTAACACTGAAGTGGACCAGAAATGGAGAAGTGACTTTTGACAACTGTGTTTTATACAGAATAGATAAATATAAGCACCAGTGGTTCTCAACCTGTGGGTCGCGACCCTGGTGGGGGTCGAACGACCAAATCATAGGGGTCGCCTAAGCCATCAGGAAATATGCTCTAAACATTAAAGACTAATCATCCCAGATGAGGGTGAATACATTATCACTGCTGGACAAGATAAATCTGTTGCTGAGCTTCTTATCATAGAAGCTCCTCCAGAATTTGTGGAACACTTAGAAGACCAGATAGTCACTGAGTTCGATAATGCTGTCTTTTCCTGCCAGCTCTCCAGAGAGAAAGCAAATGTAAAATAGTACAGAAATGGGAGAGAAATCAGAGAAGGCAAAAAGTAAGCAAAAACTTCTTAATCTCTATTTCTGTAGCTGTAGATAGTTTTGACAATATAAATGGTCATTGTGCAAACTAATCAGTCATTCAACCTCTTCTTTTAGATACAAATTTGAAAAAGATGGAAGTGTTCCTAGACTTGTTATAAAAGATTGCAGGCTGGATAATGAATGTGAATATTTTGTTGAGTAGAAGACAGGAAGTCATGAGCTAGACTTTTTGTGGAAGATATGTATTACATGAAAGGACCATTTTAATATTAGTATCAGGGTTTTTTTTGGTATTTTTTTGGTATTTTTCTGAAGTTGGAAACGAGGAGGCAGTTAGACAGACTACCGCATGCACCTGACTGGGATCCACTTGGCATGCCCACCAGGGGACGATGCTCTACCCCTCTAGGGTGTCGCTCTGTTGCATCCAGAGCCATTCTAGTGCCTGAGGCAGAGGCCACAGAGCCATCCTCAGTGCCCAGGTCAACTTTGCTCCAATGGTGCCTTGGCTGCGGGAGGGAAGAGAGAGACAGAGAGGAAGGAGAGGGGGAGGAGTGGAGAAGCATATGGGTGCTTCTCCTGTGTGCCCTGGCTGAAAATCAAACCTGGGACTCCTGCACACCAGGCTGATGCTCTACCACTGAGCCAACTGACCAGGGCGTAGTATCAGTTTTTAAAAGTTGTTCATCCGGAGATGACGTCAGAGTAATGGCGGGGAAGGAAGCAATACCGATAAATCTCCCCCAAAACTCAACAAGATCTTCAACCAGAAACAGAAAAACCTATACTTGGAGCCTCCAGATGCTTCGCAATACACCCAAAGGTATGGTCGAGTGAAAAATTGGCTAAATATATAACCAAACCCCGAAGGAAATAGGGAGTAAGAAATGCTCCGCCTTCCTCACTAACCTAAACAGGGCGGCTTTCTCTGGTAACTGTGAATATAGAAACTGAGGCGGGCAAAGGGGGTGAATAGATCCAGGCCGCGGCACAAACGGCCGAACCAGGCTGTGGCACGGAGATCCAAGCCAAGGAAAAACTGATCCTGTGGCAACCCGGGCAATACAAGCTAACACTCGTGCCAAACCCAAACAAAGAAAGACAAGCGGGGCAGCTATTTTACCCTGGTCGGTGCGCAGTTAGTGGGCGAGAGATTTCTTCCTAGGCCACGAGAGTGGGTGCCCGTGTTACCCCACGGAGAGGCAGGTTCAGAGGCCTTTCTGTAGGCCGATGGCAGAGTCTCTGGGCAGCCCCAGCGCCCTGGGAAAGCCACGCATGGGAGGGAGTGAGAACTAATTCCAACGGTGGAGATTTTCCATGCTGGAGGGGCTTTCACTCAGAGGGAAATGCGGCCGGCCTCATATCCTGGTTTGCGCGCGCAGATAGTGAATGAGAGATTCCTCCAAGTGCCTCGGCAGTGCATGCCCATGTTATCACACAGAGGGGCAGAGTCAGGGGCCTTTGTGTGGGCCAAAGCAGAATCTTGGGCCACCCCAGCGCCTTGCAAAAGCAGCGCATGGGGACGGAGCGAGACTCAATTCCAACGCTGCAACTTTTCCCTGCGGTTGGGGGTTTCACTCAGAGCGTGAGACTGCTGGCCAGATATCCTGGTCTGCGCATGCAGCCAGTGAGTGAGAGTTTCCTCCAAGTGCCCCGGAAGTGGGCACCCGCCTGTGTTACCGGACAGAGTGGCAGACAGAGCCAGAGGTCTTTGAGTGGGCGGAAAGCCCGCCTGATTATGCTAGCAGCTCTGACTGACTGAGCCTTACCCAGAACCCTGTGCTGAGTGGGAATAGAGTGGGGAGTTGCCAGCTCTTTGAGCCTCTTACTATCCAGGCAGAGGCAGCAGCAACCCCATAGCTGGATTATCAGGCTACTAATTGAGGAAGGAAAGTCTAGGAGAAAGGCTCCAGGAACACGGACTCTCTCACTGTCGGAGCCTATCAATGCTAATGAGCCTCGACTGCCAATGAGACTAAAGCACAATACATGACATTGCCATAGAGACTTATCAACTGCAAACCTCTACCTGAGCGTGCCAAAGGGGCAGAACCCGGGGTACAGAGTCACCGACCAGGAAGAGGGAGAGAAAAGAAAAAGCAAGAAGATAACCTCTCAAAATCAAGAATAATCTGCAGACTTTATAACCTATCCCATTTTATTATATTTGTTCGTTTGTTTCTCTTATCTTCATTCTTGATACTTTATTTCATCCTCCAATTTGTCCGATTAACTCTCTGCCGGTCTTACTCTCTCCTCTCCTTGAACTACACTACCCATAAGTGTTACATCTCCCATTATCTTTTCTCTTCTCTTCCTTTCTCTCTATGAGGGTTGCACTCCAAAACCCTTAACTCTCTCTCTCTCTCTCTCTCTCTCCTTTCTTTTTTCTTCTTTTAGTGGTTCCCTCTTTTTTCTCTCTCTCTCTCTTTCTTTTCTCCCTCTATATTAGTTTCTTCCTTTCTCCTTTACATCTCCTCTCATTCAAACCTCCATAACAAACAAATTATCTTATCTGGGACTCAAACTTATGTTTGTGGCATTTTGGGGGGTTTTTACTTCACCTTTTTAACTCACTAGCAGTGCTCCCATCCCTGGCTCTCCATTTTATCTAGTTCTTGTTCCACTAAATACAATAGTAATTTTTTAATTTGTCCCCCCATTTTTCCATTTTCCTCTTATTCCTCTCATCATAACTCTTAGACAAACAACACCTAAAAGCAAATCATTTTATTCTTGACCCAAATTTTTTCCTTATTTGTTTTTTGTGGGTCCATACGCTCTTTTTTTATTTTTTTTATTTTTTTTTCGTTTTTATTTTTTTTTCCTTTTTTTTTTTGCCCCTTTATTACTTTTCCCCAATTCAGGCCCTCCATCACAGGCATTGTTTGTTATAATTCACAGTTCACCACAAGATTTTCTCAAGAAAGAGGGGAGAGGAGAGGAGAGGAAAAAAGGAGGGGGGGAATAATTTCCTTTTAAAAAAATTTATTTTATTTTATTTTTCTTTATTTCATTATTAATTTTTTTTAAAAAAACAACTCTTTTCGATTTTTTATTTTTTTATTATTTTTTTAACTTTTTATTCTTTATTAAATCTCATTAATACTATCAACAAAACCACCCTCAGATGCCATTAAGGAAGAGAAAATAGAATATCATGGATACAAAAGAAAGAGAGGTAACACAGCTAGATGAGGAAAAATCTATGGAGAAAAAATTTAATATATTGGAAACCTTGGAGCTAAATGACAGAGAATTCAAGATAGAAATTCTAAAAATCCTCCAAGATATACAAGAAAACACAGAAAGGCAATTTAGGGAGCTCAGAAAACAACTCAATGAACACAAAGAATATATGTCCAAGGAAATTGAAACTATAAAAACAAATCAAACAGACATGAAAAACTCAATTCACGAGCTGAAAAACGAAGTAACAAGCTTAGCTAATAGAACAAGGCAGATAGAAGAGAGGATTAGTGAAATAGAAGACAAGCAACTTGAGGCAGAACAGAGAGAAGAAGAAAGAGACTCAAAAATTAAAAAAAATGAGATAGTCCTACAAGAATTATCTGACTCCATCAAAAAGAATAACATAAGAATAATAGGTATATCAGAGGGAGAAGAGAGAGAAAATGGAATGGAGAACATACTCAAACAAATAATAAGAACTTCCCAAGCCTGTGGAAAGAACTAAAGCCTCAAGTTCAAGAAGCAAACAGAACTCCGAGTTTTCTTAACCCCAACAAACCTACTCCAAGGCATATCATAATGAAATTGACACAAACCAACAGCAAAGAAAAAATTCTCAAGGCAGCCAGGGAAAAGAAGAATACAACAAATAAAGGAAGGCCCATTAGATTATCATCAGATTTCTCAGCAGAAACTCTACAAGCTAGAAGAGAGTGGACCCCAATATTTAAAGTCCTGAAAGAGAGGAACTTTCAGCCACGAATACTATACCCATCAAAGCTATCCTTCAAATATGAAGGAGAAATAAAAACATTCACAGATACAGAAAAGATGAGGGAATTTATCATCAGAAAACCCCCACTCCAGGAATTACTAAAGGGGGTTCTACAATCAGATACAAAGAACAAAAAAAAAAAACAGAGCCACAAGTAAAAGCTCCAAGAAGAACACAATAAAACCAAATTTAAACTGTGACAACAACAAAAAGAAAGAGGGGGAGAAGATGGAGATTAACAGTAGCAAAGGACGATGGAGTGCAAAAGTACTCACAAAATAGTTCGCTACAATGAACAGGGTAGGGACCCTTTTTATTATTCAAAGGTAACCACCATTGAAAAAACCACCACAGAAGCACATGAGATAAAAAAATAGCAACAGAGGAAAGATGTATGGAATACAACCAAATAAAAACAAAAGATAGAAAAACGAAAGAGAAGGATCAAACAAGACACAAAAGTAACAGAAAGCAAGATATAAAATGGCAATAGGGAACTCACAAGTATCAATAATTACACTAAATGTAAACGGATTAAACTCACCAATAAAAAGGCACAGAGTAGCAGAATGAACTAAAAAAGAAAATCCAACTGTATGCTGCCTACAGGAAACTCATCTAAGTAACAAGGATAAAAACAAATTCAAAGTGAAAGGCTGGAAAACAATACTCCAAGCAAATAACATCCAAAAAAAAGCAGGTGTACAAATACTCATATTGGATAATGCTGACTACAAGACAGGAAAAGTACTCAGAGACAAAAATGGCCATTTCATAATGGCTAAGGGGACACTGAATCAAGAAGACATAACAATTCTTAATATATATGCACCAAACCAAGGAGCACCAAAATATATAAGACAGCTACTTATTGATCTTAAAACAAAAACTGACAAAAACACAATCATACTTGGAGACCTCAATACACCGCTGACGGCTCTAGATCGGTCATCCAAACAGAGAATCAACAAAGACATAGTGGCCTTAAACAAAACACTAGAGCACCTGGATATGATAGACATCTACAGGACATTTCATCCCAAAGTGACTGAGTATACATTTTTCTCCAGTGTACATGGATCATTCTCAAGAATTGACCATATGTTGGGCCACAAAAAAACATCAGCAAATTCAGAAAAATTGAAGTTGTACCAAGCATATTTTCTGATCATAGAGCCTTGAAACTAGAATTCAACTGCAAAAAAGAGGAAAAAAATCCCACAAAAATGTGGAAACTAAACAACATACTTTTAAAAAATGAATGGGTCAAAGAAGAAATAAGTGCAGAGATCAAAAGATATATACAGACTAATGAAAATGACAATACGACATATCAGAATCTCTGGGATGCAGCAAAAGCTGTATTAAGAGGGAAGTTCATATCACTTCAGGCATATATGAACAAACAAGAGAGAGCCCAAGTGAACCACTTAACTTCCCACCTTAAGGAACTAGAAAAAGAAGAACAAAGACAACCCAAAACCAGCCGAAGAAAGGAGATAATAAAAATCAGAGCAGAAATAAATGAATTAGAGAACAGAAAAACTATAGAAAAATTAATAGAACAAGGAGCTGGTTCTTTGAAAAGATCAACAAAATTGACAAACCCTTGGCAAGACTTACCAAGGAAAAAAGAGAAAGAACTCATATAAACAAAATCCAAAATGAAAGAGGAGAAATCACCACGGACACTGTAGATATACAAAAAATTATTTTTATATACAAAAAAGTATTCTACTATGAAAAACTTTATGCCACTAAATTCAACAACCTAGAAGAAATGGATAAATTCCTAGAACAATACAACCTTCCTAGACTGAGTCAAGAAGAAGCAGAAAGCCTAAACAGACCTATCAGTAGAGAAGAAATAGAAAAAACCATTAAAAACCTCCCCAAAAATAAAAGTTCAGGCCCTGACGGCTATACAAGCGAATTTTATCAAACATTCAAAGAAGACTTGGTTCCTATTCTACTCAAAATCTACCAAAAAATTGAAGAAGAAGCAATACTTCCAAACACATTTTATGAGGCCAACATAACCCTCATACCAAAACCAGGCAAGGATGGCACAAAAAAAGTAAACTACAGACCAATATCTCTAATGAATACAGATGCTAAAATACTAAACAAAATACTAGCAAATCGAATACAACAACATATTAAAAAAATAATACATCATGATCAAGTGGGATTCATCCCAGAATCTCAAGGATGGTTCAACATACGTAAAACGGTTAACGTAATACACCATATCAACAAAACAAAGAACAAAAACCACATGATCATATCAATAGACGCAGAAAAGGCTTTCGATAAAATACAACACAATTTTATGTTTAAGACTCTCAACAAAATGGGTATAGATGGAAAATATCTCAACATGATAAAGGCCATATATGATAAACCATCAGCTAACATCATATTAAATGGCACTAAACTGAAGGCTTTCCCCCTTAAATCAGAAACAAGACAGGGTTCTCCACTCTCTCCACTCTTATTTAATGTGGTACTAGAGGTTCTAGCCAGAGCAATCAGACAAGACAAAGAAATAAAATGCATACATATCGGAAAAGAAGAAGTAAAGGTATCACTTTTTGCAGATGATATGATCCTATACATCGAAAACCCCAAAGAATCCACAAAAAGACTACTAGAAACTAGAAACCAATACAGTAAGGTCTCAGGATACAAAATTAACATACAGAAGTCAATAGCCTTTCTATATGCCAACAATGAAACAACTGAGAAGGAACTCAAAAGAATAATCCCCTTCACGATTGCAACAAAAAAAATAAAATACTTAGGAATAAACATAACAAAGAATGTAAAGGACTTATATAATGAAAACTATAAACCATTGTTAAGGGAAATCGAAAAAGATATAATGAGATGGAAGAATATACCTTGTTCTTGGCTAGGAAGAATAAATATAATCAAGATGGCTATATTACCCAAAGCAATATACAAATTTAATGCAATTCCCATCAAACTTCCAATGACGTTTTTTAAAGAAATAGAGCAAAAAATCATCAGATTTATATGGAACTATAAAAAACCCCAAATAGCCAAAGCAATCCTAAAGAAAAAGAATGAAGCTGGGGGCATTACAATACCTGACTTCAAACTCTATTATAGGGCCACGACAATCAAAACAGCATGGTATTGGCAGAAAAATAGACACTCAGACCAATGGAACAGAATAGAAAGTCCAGAAATAAAACCACATATATATAGTCAAATAATTTTTGATAAAGGGGCCAACAACACACAATGGAGAAAAGAAAGCCTCTTCAATAAATGGTGCTGGGAAAACTGGAAAGCCACATGCAAAAGAATGAAACTGGACTACAGTCTCTCCCCCTGTACAAAAATTAACTCAAAATGGATCAAAGTTCTAAACATAAGACCTGAAACAATTAAGTACATAGAAGAAGACATAGGTACTCAACTCATGGACCTGGGTTTTAAAGAGCATTTTATGAATTTGAGTCCAATGGCAAGAGAAGTGAAGGCAAAAATTAATGAATGGGACTACATCAGACTAAGAAGTTTTTGCTCAGCAAGAGAAACTGATAATAAAATGAACAGAAAGCCAACTAAATGGGAAATGATATTTTCAAACAACAGCTCAGATAAGGGCCTAATATCCAAAATATACAAAGAACTCATAAAACTCAACAACAAACAAACAAACAATCCAATAAAAAAATGGGAAGAGGATATGAATAGACACTTCTCCCAGGAAGAAATAGAAATGGCCAACAGATATATGAAAAGATGCTCATCTTCTTTAGCTATTAGAGAAATGCAAATCAAAACGGCAATGAGATACCACCTCACATCTGTTCGATTAGCTGTTATTAGCAAGACAGGTAATAGCAAATGTTGGAGAGGCTGTGGAGAAAAAGGAACCCTCATACACTGTTGGTGGGAATGTAAAGTAGTACAACCATTATGGAAGAAAGTATGGTGGTTCCTCAAAAAACTGAAAATAGAACTACCTTATGACCCAGCAATCCCTCTACTGGGTATATATCCCAAAAACTCAGAAACATTGATAGGTAAGGACACATGCAGCCCCATGTTTATTGCAGCATTGTTCACAGTGGCCAGGACATGGAAACAACCAAAACTCCCATCAATAGATGACTGGATAAAGAAGATGTGGCACATATACACTATGGAATACTACTCAGCCATAAGAAATGATGACATCGGAACATTTACAGCAAAATGGTGGGATCTTGATAACATGATACGAAGCGAAATATGTAAATCAGAAAAAACCAGGAACTGTATTATTCCATACGTAGGTGGGACATAATAGTGAAACTAAGAGACATTGATAAGATTGTTGTGGGTATGGGGGCGAGGGGGGAATGGGAGAGGGAAAGGGGGTGGGGAGGGGCACAAAGAAAACAAGATAGAAGGTGACAGAGGACAATCTGACTTTGGGTGATGGGTATGCAACATAATTGAACGAGAAGATAACCTGGACTTGTTATCTTTGAATATATATATCCTGATTTATTGATGTCACCCCATTAAAAAAATAAAATTATTAAAAAAAAAAAGTTGTTCATCCAAATACAAACATATTTGTATATGTTTCACATTTTCTTTTTTAGAAATCCTTGTTGAGATCATCAGGCTTCCCCAAGATATTCTCAAAGCCCCAGTACTGATGTCATCTTTCTGACCAAGCTCAACAAAGATAAGGTGGATGTTCAATGGCTGAGAAATAACATGATTATTGTCCAGGATGACAAACACTAGTTGATGAGTGAAGGAAAGATACAGAGGCTACAGATCTGTGATATTAGGGCCTGTGACCAGGGTGGGTACAGATTTATTGCCAAAGACAAAGAAGCCAGAGCTAAGCTTGAACTGACATGTAAGTCCCTTTTTTATTTTCAGATATCCTCAATATCACAGATACTATGTAAGTTTTAGATTTTTACTTTCCAAACCACTGTGGGACCTCTTAGATGTGTTTTTATCTTGAACCTAAGCTTTCAAGACATCCTTATAGGTTGTTGTCATGAAAAAATCCATAAATGTACCTCTGTACATAAGAAAAAGTTTGACTGGTTTGTTTTGAACTATGTGTGAGATGCCCACTTTATTTTTTTAAAATATATTATAAGCTGTATTTAGTCTTCTGTTATTATTTTTACCAAAGAATAGAGATTTTATGGTTTTATATCATCATTAATTCTCTATTCTTGAGTCTGATATTTTGCAATATGAGAACACTAAACTCAGTATTATCTGTTTTAAAGTTACTATGGTATTCTTCTAAGGTTACATAACCAATATTTGCTAAGAAATGCACAGTAAAGAAGCTATGGTATAGCCAAACTACAGTAAATAACTCAAATGCATTCACATGTTATTTTTCTCACTAGCTGAACCTAAAATCAAGACAGCTGATCAAGACCTTGTGGTTGATGTTGGCCAGCCTCTGACAATGGTGGTGCCCTATGATGCCTACCCCAAAGCAGAAGCTGAGTGGTTTAGAGATAATGAAGCTCTGTCCTCAAAAACTGTTGATACTACAGCTAAACAAACTTCTTACAGAATTTTAGGAGCCCAAAAGGGAGACAAAGGAAGGTATAAAATTGTGCTTTAGAACAAACATGGAAAAGCAGAAGTGTTCATCAATTTACAAGTTATTGGTAAGTCCTTGAGTCACTTGGCCTTAACTGGCAAAGTATGACTAAAAAAAGCATGGTAACACACTAAAAATTTTTTTTTTAATATTTGAATTTCAGATGTTCCTGGTCCAGTATGAAACTTAAAAATGACAGAAACATTTGATGGTGAAGTAGGCTTCACTTGGGAAGAACCATTTACTGATGGGGGAAGCAAAATCATAGGTTATGTTGTTGAAAGACGTGACATCAAGAGGAAGACATGGGTGCTGGCTACTGACCATGCAGACAGTTGTGAGTTTACTGTTACTGGACTACAAAAAGGAAGACTTGAGTATCTGTTTCGTGTGAGTGCAAGAAACAGAGTTGGCACTGGTGAACCAGTGGAAACTGGCAATCCTGCAGAAGCAAAGAGCAAATATGGTAAAAACTTATAAAATAAATTGCAGACTTGTTAATCTTTGCTTTTATCCCTGATATAACCCAAAGCCCATGTTATGTTCTCTGATGAAATCCAGATGTTCAGGCTCTCCTTTGAATGTGACCATCACTGATGTGAATAAATTTGGTGTCTCACTGACATGGTAACCACCAGAGTATGATGGAAGTGCTGAGTATGATGGAGGTGCTGAGATCACAAACTACGTCATTGAATTAAAAGATAAAACTTCTATCAGATGGAACACTGCTATGAAAATAAGAGCTGAAGACCTATCAGCAACTGTCACTGATGCAGTGGGAGGACAAGAGTATAGTTTCCGAGTCAGAGCCCAAAAGTGTATTGGAGTTGGAAAACCAAGTGCAGCCATACCCTTCGTCAAAGTTAGTGATCCAATTGGTAAGCCCATCTAAAAAAAAAAAAAGGAAATAACTCCTTCATGAAATCCCAAAATTAAGCCTATCAATTTAAAAAATCAACATAAAGTTAATGAACAGATAGAACATCAGAAAAATTTGAAAATCACAAAAAGGTAAACTGTGCTTCTTAGTTTTATTTAATGAATTCAGTAAACTGTTATCTTAATGGGAATGATAGAAATGATTACAACATTCTTAATAATTTGTCACTGAATTAAATGGTATGCTCCAACTTTTCCATTGCAGAAAGACTAAGGCCTTCTGTGAATTTAAATTCCTCAAGTTAGACTCAGTCATCAGATCAACTCACATGGGAGCCTCCTCTGAAAGATGGAGGAAGCCCGATCCTGGGCTACATAATAAAGTAATGTGAAGAAGCAAAGGATAACTGGATCCATTGCAATATGAGACTGGTCCCTGAACTCACCTACAACGTAGGACATTTGCATCTAAAAACAACATTCAGAGTATGATCATGGACTTAAATGTATATGTTTTTTACAAATATTGATTCATAATTTTAGGTTACTGGCTTACAAAAAGGAAATAAATATTTGTATCGTGTATCTGCAGAAAATGAAGCTGGTGCTTCAGATCCATCTGAAATTCTTGGTCCTCTAACTGCTGATGATACTTTTGGTAAATGGATATATATTTTTTGTACATTTGGAAACAGCATATAACTACTTTGTAATATGAATGACTTAAATATAGTACTGGGAATTCATTATTTTTTCTTCTTGGTAGTTGAACCAACAATGGATTTGAGTGCATTAAAAGATGGTCTAGAAATTATTGTCCCAAATCCTATCAAGATCCTGGTTTCAGCCTGACCAGGTGATGGCACAGTGGATAGAGCATTGGACTGGGATGCAGAAGACCCAGGTTCAAGAACCTGAGGTTGCCATCTTGAGCGCGGTCTCATCTGGCTTGATCAGAAGGTTCACCAGCTTGGACTCAAGGTTGCTGGCTCAAGCAAGGGGTTACTTGGTTTGATGAAGGCCCATAGTCAAGGCACATATGAGAAAGAAATCAATGAACAACTAAAGTGTCAAAACAAAAAATTGATGACTGAGGCTTTTTATCTCTCTCCATTCCTGTCTGTCTGTCCCTATCTATCCCTCTCTCTGACTCTCTGTCCCTATTAAAAAAAGATCCTGGTTCCAAGTACAGGCTATCTAAGGCCAACTGCAACCTGGTCTCTAGGAGATAAAGTACTAGACGAAGGAGATCGTGTGAAAATGAAAACCTTATCAGCCTATGTTGAATTCATCATTTCTCCAAGTGAACGTCCAGACAGGGGCATTTATTCCCTGAAACTGAAAAATCTTGTGAAGGCAATTTCTGGGGAAATTGATGTCAGTGTGATTAGTAAGGAATTAAACTTTTATTATCTAAAGAGACTTGACAGAATTAGCAAATATTGGTTTAAACTATTTATGATATCGACTTCTGACTGTATTTATTCAGCTTGTCAAGTGCACCCTAAGAACTGAAGCTTGGTGACATAACCAAAGACTCAGTACATTTGACCTGGGAACCACCAGATGATGATGGAGGAAGTCCACTAACTAGATATGTTGTTGAAAAGTGAGAAGTCAGTCAGAAACATGGACCAAAGTGAGTTTTTAGTAGTGATGCACACTAACTTCAGAAGAGAGAATGGGAATGGGGAAATCCCAGAATTCTGGGATGCCATCAAAATTTTTATGTCTTACTTTTACCCTGCTAAAAATGCTTTTTTAAAATGCATTGATGCTAATGCTTCCTAAGGTAGTTCAACCAAGATTTTATATAATTGTCTCATTTTGTGGCCTTATCAAATTTTCAACTAAGTTTATTTAAAAAAATAAGAAAAAGTAAAACAAAAACAAAAAACACCTTAACTACTTACTTAGTACCTGATAGGTACCCACTATGCCCTTATTATGTTGTAAGCCATTCTAAGAATAGTAAGTACTTTACTCCCTGATGGTCATATCTTCTTCTCAGTCTACTAGATTACCCTAGTTCAGCGGTTCTCAACCTGTGGGTCACGACCCCAGTGGGGTTGCCAAAAGCCATCGGAAAATACATAATGCATATCAAGTATTTACATTCCAAATCATAACTGTAGCAAAATTACAGTTATGAAGTAGCCACCAAAATTATTTTTTGGTTTGGGTCACCGCAACATGAGGAACTGTATTGCGGGGTCACGACATTAGAAAGGTTGAGAACCACTGCCCTAGTTGGTCTAATCTTCCAATTTTTTCTCCTCTTCTACTTTTGCCTTGATTTAAAATCATATTTCTGGTAACCAAGCTGGCAGAAAAAAATCAACACTTTATTTTCCACCTTCTTAGTGTATACAAACTGAAACAGCTTCACCTTATATTAAAGGTAAAAAATTTAGCATCCCACTTTGCAATGTTTCCCTAATATGAAATAAATAATCTTTAGCATTGAAAACAGCTTCCATTTGTATCCCTGCTCATGGTAAAAAAAATTTTTTTTGACTTAGGCAAAGCATTTTTGGGAAACAACTAATTAACTGTATTTCTTTATCCCAGGTTATGGACTTTGTGACTGACTTAGAATTCTCAGTTTCTTTTCTTGTTCAAGGAAAAGAATATTTATTTAAAATCTGTGCTCATATCAAGTGTGTTCTTGGAGAAGCTGCATATGTTGATGAACCTATAAATACGTCAGCTCCTGCAAGTGAGTACACTTCTGAAGACTTCTCACTAGCCTCTTGTCACCTGTTTTAGCTTCTATATTTGGGGTTGAAATTATGGGGTAAAGGCACAGGTTGGCAATATGACAATTTTATAGATGACCTATCTAAGACTGACTCTCTTTGAAATGTTATAGTGGTACCTGACCCACTAGAGAACATTAAATGGGAGATCCAACAGCCAAGAGCATCTTCCTAATATGGGATCCACCTAAATATGATGGTGGTTCACGAATCAAAGGATATTTAGTTGAAAAATGTCCGCATGGTTCTGATTGATGGGTTGCCTGTGGAGAACCAGTTCCAAAAACAAAGTATGTTTTAAATTATTTGGCATAAGAGTAAATGTTTACTCTTACTAAAATGAGATTTCTCAATAAAAAGAAATATTGAAAAATAACTAAATAAATAAAATGAACTTTCTTTTGGGAAAATCTAAATATTAATATATTTTCCACTGAGTACCCCCTGTGGTGCCTAATTTTAAAAAGTGCTGCTGCTGAACCTACGCCCTACTCAAGGTTTTCTTTAGTTACAATACTGAAGCAATCCAGAATTGACTTAAAGAATACTGTTAGATTAGGAATATGCATTTTGGAAATATTATGAACACTATAATAGTGGAACAAATTATGTGCATTTTAGTGAAATATCCTATTTTGTTTTCTGAAAGAATGGAAGTAACAGGTTTTGAAGAAGGCAATGGTATGCCTACTTCGTCAAGGCCTTGAACAGGCTAGGTGCTAGCAAACCCAGGAAACCCTCAGATGAAATCCAGGCTGTGGACATGCAGGGTATTTTTGTTTTTGTTTCTTTGTTTGTTTTAGAAACCTGACCTGTGACTTTACTTCTGCTTGAACTTGCTAATATCATAAATAATCTTTTTCTAATTCAGAGACTCCAGAAATTTTTCTCGACGTGAAGCTCTTTGCTGGCCTCACTGTAAAAGCTGGAACTAAGGTTGAACTTCCTGCCATGGTCACTAGAAAACCTGAACCTCAGATAAGTTGGATAAAGGCTGATATACTCCTGAAGCCAGACAAAAAAAATCACCATTGAAAATATTCCTAGGAAATTCACAGTGACTATTGTTGATAGTTTGAGAAGCGACACTGGTACATACATCATCAAAGCTGTGAATGTCTGTGGTTGGGTCACCACTGTGCTGGAAGTGAATGTCCTAGGTAGGGAGGCTTTCATTTTAAAAAATTGGCAAACTTGGCCCTGGCCGGTTGGCTCAGCGGTAGAGCTTCGGCCTGGCGTGCGGGGGACCCAGGTTCGATTCCCGGCCAGGGCACATAGGAGAAGCGCCCATTTGCTTCTCCACCCCCCTCCTCTCTTTCTCTTTCTTCCCCTCCCGCAGCCAAGGCTCCATTGGAGCAAAGATGGCCCCGGGCGCTGGGGATGGCTCCTTGGCCTCTGCCCCAGGCGCTAGAGTGGCTCTGGTCGCGGCAGAGCGACACCCCAGAGGGGCAGAGCATCGCCCCCTGGTGCGCAGAGCGTCGCCCCTGGTGGGTGTGCCGGGTGGATCCCGGTCAGGCGCATGCAGGAGTCTGTCTGACTGTCTCTCCCCATCTCCAGCTTCAGAAAAATACAAAAAAAAAAAAATTGGCAAACTTGTTGCAGCTACCTTTTAAAATTAAACATCTTTTAAATGTTTTTTTTTTTTATCTTTCTCCCTATATAATGCCATTCACAGATAAGCCTGGACCACCAGCTGCTTTTGACATCACAGATGTGACCGAGTCATGTCTTCTGACATGGAACCCCCCCATGAGATGATAGTGGATCTAAAGTCACAAACTATGTTGTGGAGAAAAAAGTGACAGACAGTGAAGTGTGGCACAAGCTGTCATCTACTGTCAAGGATACAAGCTTCAAGGCAACCAAATTAATACCCAATGAAGAATACATCTTCAGAGTTGCTGCAGAAAACATGTACGTTGTTGGCGAGCCAGCTCAAGCCGGTCCAATAACAGCCAAATTTCAGTTTGGTAAGTTTCTCATTAATTAGTTGGGGGGGGGGAGGTAAAAAGGATGCTTATCTCATACTTGGATTTAAGTGTCATATTTATATATAGGACATATTATTATCCTGTCTATAGATCCACCTAGACCTCCAACTTGCCTAGAATCTTCTGATACCACTAAAGATGCAGTGACCCTCACATGGTGCAAGCCAGATGGTGATGGTGGCAGCCCAATCACTGATACTGGGTTGAAAGATTAGATCCTGATACTGATAAATGGGTTTAGTTCAATAAAATGCCAGTAAAGGATACAACATACAAGTATGCCCAAAATCTCTATCAATTTTCATTCTTTAGTATTTCTTTTTATTATACATGATTATATATTACTAAAAAATTTTTATTTTTTTTTACTATTTCCCATTAGCACATATTTTTTTATTATTTTTTATTATTAAGTGAGAGGCAGGGAGGCAGAGAGACAAACTCCCACATGTGTCCCAACTGGGATCCACCAAACAAGCCTACTAGGGAGCAATGTTCTGTCCATCTGGGGCCGCTGCTCCATTACTTGGCAACCAAGCTATTTTACTGCCTGACACAAGGCCATGGTGCCATGCTCAGCACCAGGGCCAACTGGCTTGAATGAGCCATGGCTACAGGAGGGGAGATAGAAAGAAGGGGAAGGTATGGAGGAAAAAGATGTCACTTCTGTGTGCCCTGAGAATCAAAGCCAGGACCTCTACAACCACATAATTTAAAAAATGATATAAGTTCCAACCAAGGCCACAGTTCATAATTTACTAAAAAATACTAACTTTATGGAAGTTTCTAAGTGTTTGGTCTTCTAGTATATTAAGATAATAATCATTATTACAGTATTTTAATTAGGTTCTACATTTTAGCTATGACTCAATTGTGTGACAGTTGAAAAGCTACTTTAAATTTATATTAGAATATTTTCAGTAAAATTTCCAAATAAGTTTTTTACAATTTAAATAAAATAGCCTCTTCTGTGTAAAACAGAGGCTTCCACTTCTTATCATGGCATTCAGCTAGCACTTTGTTTCTATTTCAGAGTGAAAGGTCTCACCAATAAAAAAAAAAATTAGATTCCATGGGTTGGCTGAAAATCTTGCTGGACCTGGAAAACCAAGTAGATCAACTGAACCAATCTTAATAAAGGATCCCATTGGTATTATTTATATATTTCTTGTTATTCCTTTTGAAACTTATGTAACCTTATTTTTGACAAACCTGAATAATTTTGTTTGATTGGCTTACAGATCCTCCATGGCCCACTGGAAAACCAACTGTGAAAGATGTAGGAAAAACATCATTAACATTGAATTGGACAAAGCCAGAACACAATGGAGGGGCAAAGATGGAGTCTTATGTCATTAAAATGCTAAAGACTGGAACAGATGAGTGGGTTTGAGTGGCTAAAGGAGTTCCCACCACTCAGCATTTGCTCCCAGGGCTCACGGAAAGGCAGAAATACTCATTCCTAGTTAGAGCTGTGAACAAGGCTGGGGAAAGTGAATCCAGTGACCCTGTGCTTTGTTGAGAGAAGCTATGTAAGTGATTCCTGATGTTTAGGAATATAAATTCTTCTACAGTATATCTGAGGACTACAATATGAGAAAATATGAAAAACTCATTACTAGATTATTTCATCTTTGCCATATGATTTCTTTATGATTACTAGAAAATTTAGTAAAAACTGAATATTGGGCAATAAATCATTAAATCTGTTTTTTTATTCTTCTTCAGATCCTCCATCACCACCTCGCTGGCTTGAAGTTACTAATATCACAAAAAGTAAAGCAGACCTAAAGTGGAAAGTTCCTGAGAAAGATGGGGGACACCCCATCACCAGCTACATCATGGAAAAGAGAGACATGAGGCGAAAAGGCTGGCAAACAGTAGACACCACTGTCAAAGACACCAAGTGCACAGTAACCCCACTGACAGAGGGTGCTTAATCTGTGTTCCGAGTTGCTGCATAAAATGCCATAGGACAAAGTGACTACTGTGAAATTGAGGACTCTGTACTGGCCAAAGCCACCTTTAGTATGCTCTCTAAATCCTTATGACTCCCCATTTGTAGTGGATTATCACTGTTCCCTCTGGTTTTTCTAACCACTGAATATTTTGTTTTCAGCCACCCCTGGACCACCTTATGCTCTGACAGTTGTTGATGTAACAAAACAACATGTTGACCTGAAGTGGGCACCACCTAAAAATGATTCTGGAGGACCAATACAAAGGTAGACTTTTTAATTAATGCATAAGGAATAACTTACAAACAGCTGAAAATTCTTAACTTTGTTTTTTTTCTATTAATGCTAATGAAATGCTCTGTTATTTCAACAGATATATTATTGAGAAGAAAGAAAAGTTAGGTATCCATTGGGCGGAAACTGGAAAGACCTCAGGACCTGACTGGAACTTCAGAGTAACTGACATCATTGAAGGCACAGAAGTCCAGTTTCAGATTCGGGCAGAAAATGAAGCTGGAGTTGGTTACCCAAGTGAACCCCCAGAAATCCTGTTCATTGAAGATCTGACAAGTAAGTAGTGCTGACTATGCATAGAATATTGTCTGGAGCACTGTTTCTCAACTGCTGGGATGCAGACCAGAGCCATTTCATCAGAAATTTTGTGCCGGTCCATGAAAGAGTTAACCACCCTGATGTAGTATGAGGATTATAAACCCAATAATCTTAGTTGAACTTGCTAATGCTCAGGATGATTTCTACCTTAGCAGTCCTTGAACTAAGTTTCCTATTTTCACCAGTCTCCAAGTGTAAAAAGGTTGAAAATCACTAGACTAGAGCATAATGATTAGATAGTTGTGGATGAGAACGTTTCACTCTTTTTCTAGGTCTTCGTTCACCTCCCCTTTACCTGCATGTGACTGATGCTGGAAGAAAACACATTGCCATTGCTTGGAAGCCTCCAGAGAAAAATGGCGGAAGCCCTATTATAGAATACCATGTTGAAATATGTCCAGTAGGCACTGAGAAATGGATGCGAGTTAATTCTCGCCCCATAAAATATTTGATATTCAAGGTTGAAGAAGGTGTTGTTCCTGACAAGCAGTATGTCCTGAGAGAAAGAGCTTTCAATGCTGTGGGTTTCACTGAGCCATCTGAAATCTCTAAAAATGTGGTTGCCAAAGACCCAGACTGTAAGAACACAGTTTCTTTTATAATTAATAGAACAAGCTTACCAGTGCATTGCATTTGGACATACTCTTTCATCTTCTTTTGCATTATGTCTTACAGGTAAGCCAACAATTGATCTGGAGACTCATGACATTGTTGTTATTGAAGGTGAAAAATTAAGCATCCCTGTTCCCTTCAGAGCTGTCCCAGTTCCAACCATTAGTTGGCATAAAGATGGCAAAGAAGTTAAAGGAAGTGATAGATTAATGATGAAGAGTGATCACATCTCTGCACTTCTTGAAGTTCCCAAGAATGTCTGTGCAGAAGCTGGAGTTTATACCATTACATTGAAAAATAATCTTGGTTTAGCAACAGCCTCAGTCAATGTCAAAGTCATAGGTCAGTATTTTTTGATAAAACACCAAACATTCTTCACATGTTGAGAAAGTCAGTTAATTTTGCAATTAAAGTATAAATGTTTTCATGAGTTGGCCATTTGTAAACTAAATGTCCTTTCAGATGATTTCTTCCAATGAGAACCAAAACAATTGTAAAGAGGCAATATAGCATACCCTAAGAAAGTTAAAATAACCAATATTCCTTTATTAATTGTATTTACATTTCATTCACAGTGTTCTTGCCAGAAGTAGTAACATTTTCTGTCCCTTTCTCCCACACAGACTGATCATGTTTGGAAATTTGGGGACCATTTTTTCATGGAACAAAGATTTAGGGGCAGCTACTTGAATTTAGTAGTTGGGGGCCAAGGATACTAAATGGCCTGCAGTGTAGGAACACTACTCCCACCCAAAATAAATAAAATAGTCAAAATTCTCTTAGAGAAAAAAATATACTAGTAGTGTGCTGACTTTTCAAATTACAATAGTAATTAAAAATTTTATTTCTAATAGGTCTACCTGGACCATGCAAAGATACCAAAGCAAGTGAGGTGACCAAGAGTTCCTGTAAATTAACCTGGGAACCTCCAGAATATGATGGTGGAAGCCCAATTCTACATTATGTCCTGGAACGCAGAGAAGCTGGGAGGAGGACATATATACCAGTCAAGTCTGGTAGGAATAAACTGGCCTGGACTGTAAAAGATCTCATGCCAAATGGTGAATACTTTTTCCGGGTTAAAGCTGTCAACAAGATTGGTGGAGGTGAATATATTGAACTGAAAAATTCAGTCATTGCTCAAGATGCAAAGTGTAAGTTTGGGCATAAATGTAGTATAGCCAGGAATTAATGTGCAATTTATTTTAAGAAGATGGACTACTCTATATTAACCATTTTTCTCTTGCTCTTTAGAAACCCCGATCCACCTGTAGATGTTGAAGTTAATAATCCTACAGCTGAGGCAATGACTATTACATGAAAGCCACCTTTGTATGATGGAGGGAGCAAGATAATGGGTTACATGATAAGAGAAGATTGCTAAGGGTGAAGAGGTGGAAGAGATGCAATGAACACCTGGTACCAGTTCTGACCTACACAGCAAAAGGACTTGAAGAAGGAAAAGAACACCAATTCCATGTGTGAGTGAAAAATGCTGCTGGCATTGGTGAACCTTCTAGGGCCACTCCTCCAACCAAAGCTGTAGATCCCATTGATAAGTTTTGTTTAATGGAGTTTGTATTTCCCCAGAATAAAATAAATGAGGATAATGTTTTAGCAGATATTTTTATCAGGATTGAAAATGATTACTGTTTTTAATCATTACAGATGCTCCTAAAGTCATTATGAGAACAAACCTGGAAGTAAAATGAGGTGATGAAATAGTACTTGACACAACAGTTTCTGGGTTGCCTTACCCAACTATTACATGGCTAAAGGATGAAAGCATTATCACACCAGAAGAAATTAAAAAGCGAGTAGCACCCACAGTTAGGAAGAAGAGGGTGAAGTTCAGGAAGAAGAACCATTTGTCATGACTCTGACAGAGCATATTAGTATCAACAATAGTAAAAAAAGAGAATCTCAGCTACGTGTCTGAGATTCTCTTTGACCTGACCATGGCCTATATATGATCAAAGCTGAAAATGACTGTGGTACTGCAAAAGTTCCTTGTACTGTCAGTGTGTGGGGTAAGTACTTACAACTCCCCTTATCAATGGAAGACAATCTAAGAATTTAAGTAAGACAAAAATAAACTTTTGGGTGGCAGTTAAAAGAAGTGGAAAATAGTTTCAGCAAGGTATGCTCAGTCCCATTTCTTTCCTCCTGGCTGTGTCAAAGAAATCAACCCAACTTGTTACTGATTAGCTAATGTGATACAAAGATAGACAGACATGGGAAAAATAAAATTTTATGTAAAAGAACATACTAACATTTATATTTTCTGTTGCAACTGTTTTTTGGCACAACGTTTTAATCATGGCTCTCTTTTGAAATATTAGATACACCATGACCACCAATCAACTTTGTATTTGAAGATGTTAGAAAGAACTCAGTTCTATGCAAATGGGAACACCTTTTGATGATGGAGGCAGTGAAATTATAAACTACACTTTGGAAAAGAACAATAAAACAAAACCTGACTCAGAATGGATTATTATCACTTCAACACTCAGACATTGCAAATATTCAGTGACAAAATTGATAGAAGGAAAAGAATACCTCTTCTGTGTAAGAGCTGAAAATAGGGTTGGGGATGGACCACCTTGTGTATCAAAACCACTTATAGCTAAAGATCCACTTGGTAGGTTTCTTTAGCATCTAAATTTTGCTTTTTATCATTGCATTTGTATATACATTGTCACAGCTTGTGAATTTGAATTTTTATTCTGTACTAGGCAATTAATTCAAATATCCCTTTTTTAAAGAATCAGAACCACCTAATGCACCTGAGAAGCCCATTGTGGAAGACGTTACCAGCAACAATGTGCTAGTGACATGGAATGAAGCAGAGGATAACAGAAGTCCCATCTTGGGTTACTGGCTTGAAAAATGTGAAGTTAATAGTACACATTGGTCTAGTGTCAACAGAAACCTGAATTCTTTGAAGACCAATGTCAAAGGCCTATTAGAAAGACTCACATATGTCTTCAGAGTATGTGCCGAAATTGCAGCTGGACCTGGAAAGTTCAGTCCCCCTTAAGATCCTAAAATAGCATGTGACCCAATCTGTAAGTAATTCCTTAAGAAGAATGTGGGGCACAGCATGGTGATCATAAACAACAGTACTCTCTTATATACTTAAAAGTTATTAAGACAGCAAATCTTAAATATCATCACTACAAAAAGAGCAATTGTGTAAAGGGATGGAGGTGCTAACTAATCTTATTACTGTAATTATTTCACAATATATCATGTTGTACACCCTAAACCTACATATATGTCAATAGTTAATATGTTATATAATACATCAGTTATATTTCAACAAAGCTGGAAGAACCAAACAAAATATGAGCAAGGACAATGGATATATAATGAGGTTATAATGTAAACTTTTAAATGTCTGTATATATAATTTAAAAGTTTCACAAAACAGTACTTACTCCATATTACATGCAATGCACTGTGGTGAAAAAAGTGGGATCAGTAAGCTACTTCAAAGGACAATGAAGCGCAGAAATACTCATAAGATAGGGTACTACAATGAATATGGTAGGTACACTTTTCATTACTTAATGGTAACCACCCTTGAAAAAACCACCACAAAAACACTTGACTTAAAATAGGTAGCAACAGAGGAAAGAAGTATGGAATACAAACAAACAAAAACAAATGATAGAAAAACAAAAGAGAAGAATCAAACAAGATACAAAACTAACAGAAAGCAATTTATAAAATGGCAATAGGGAACCCACAAGTGTCAATAATTACACTGAATGTAAATGGATTAAACTTACCAATAAAAAGACACAGAGTAGCAGAATGGATTAAAAAAGAAAATCCAACTGTATGCTGCCTACAAGAAACACATCTTAGCAACAAGGATAAAAACAAATTCAAAGTGAAAGGCTGGAAAACAATACTCCAAGCAAACAACACCCAAAAAAAAGCAGGTGTAGCAATACTCATATCTAATAATGCTGACTACAAGACAGAAAAAGTACTCAGAGACAAAAATGGTCATTTCATAATGATTAAGGGGACACTGAATCAAGAAGACATAACAATTCTTAATATATATGCACCAAACCAAGGAGCACCAAAATATATAAGACAGCTACTTATTGACCTTAAAACAAAAACTGACAAAAATACAATTATACTTGGAGACCTCAATACACCACTGACGACTCTCGATTGGTCATCCAAACAGAGAATCAATAAAGATATAGTGGTCTTAAACGAAATACTAGAACAACTGGATATGATAGACATCTACAGGACACTTCATCCCAAAGCGACAGAATATACATTTTTCTCTAGTGTACATGGATCATTCTCAAGAATTGACCATATGTTAGGCCACAAAGACAATATCAGCAAATTTAGAAAAATTGAAATTGTACCAAGCATATTCTCTGATCATAAAGCCTTGAAACTAGAATTCAAGTGTAAAAAAGAGGGGGAAAAGCCCACAAAATTGTGGAAACTAAACAACATACTTCTAAAAAATGAATGGGTCAAAGAAGAAATAAGTGCAGAGATCAAAGGATATATACAGACAAATGAAAATGACAATACGACATATCAGAATCTCTGGGATGCAGCAAAAGCAGTAATAAGAGGAAAGTTTATATCACTTCAGGCCTATATGAACAAACAAGAGAGAGCCCAAGTAAACCACTTAACTTCACACCTTAAGGAACTAGAAAAAGAAGAACAAACACAACCCAAAACCAGCTGAAGAAAGGAGATAATAAAAATCAGAGCAGAAATAAACAAAATAGAGAACAGAAAAACTATAGAAAAAATCAATAAAACAAGGAGCTGGTTCTTTGAAAAGATCAACAAAATTGACAAACCCTTGGCAAGACTCACCAAGGAAAAAAGGCACAGGACTCAAATAAATAAAATCCAAAATGAAAGAGGAGAGATCACCACGGACACCATAGATATACAAAGAATTATTGTAGAATACTATGAAAAACTATATGCCACCAAATACAAAAATCTAGAAGAAATGGATAAATTCCTAGAACAATACAACCTTCCTAAACTGAGTCAAGAAGAAGCAGAAAGCCTAAACAGACCAATCAGCAGGGAGGAAATAGAAAAAACTATTAGAAACCTCCCCAAAAATAAAATTCCAGGCCCAGATGGTTATATTAGTGAATTCTATCAAACATTCAAAGAAGACTTGGTTCCTATTCTACTCAAAGTCTTCCAAAAAATGGAAGAAGAAGCAATACTTCCAAACACATTTTATGAGGCCAACATAACCCTCATACCAAAACCTGGCAAGGATGGCACAAAGAAAGACAACTACAGACCAATATCTCTAATAAATACAGATGCTAAAATACTAAACAAAATACTGGCAAATCGAATACAACAACATATTAAAAAAGTAAAACATCATGATCAAGTGGGATTCATCCCAGAATCTCAAGGATGATTCAACATACGTAAAACGGTTAACATAATACACCATATCAACAAAACAAAAAACAAAAACCACATGATCTTATCAATAGATGCAGAAAAGACTTTCGATAAAATACAACACAATTTTATGTTTAAGACTCTCAACAAAATGGGTATAGAAGGAAAATATCTCAACATGATAAAGGCCATATGCCGGGGTCCAGCCCCGGGGGGGAATCCAGGGGTCCCACAGGAGGAGACGGCGTCGGCGAAAATCGAGTGAGAGAGCCGAATTCTTTATTCTCTGGTTAGCATTTACTGCCAGGCATCTCCCTCAATGGCTGGTCTAACATTACTTTTTATGCACACACACTAAGTTACAATCACATGGTATTTTGAATACATTATTGTTTTAGTTTCACTATGGTTACATATTTTTAGATAACAGTTAATTCATATCTATAAACTACAAATCAGGTGGTAAGTTATTCAAAGTACAGTTATACAATAACTTGAATAGTAATAACAATATTGGTACAAAATTCTAAAAGATTAGTACTAATTCATAACTCTATATTACTGTTGTTGTGAGTCAAGGGCGCAGAAAGAGATAGCAGACAAAATCATCAAGGGCTAGCAAAAGGACCACCGCTTGCTCAGGCAAATGGCCTTGAGTTCATGTAGTGTCCTAATTCTTTTCTCACAAGACTACAAAAGGCTTGCTATTAAGAAACTGACATAGTATAAAGAGTAATTTTTACTTAGAGATACATAGAGTGCACCTGCAAGATAGCTAGTAGCAACATAATATCAGAAGGCATTAGTTGCTATTGCTGCTATGAATCCCACCACATTCCTCTCCTTATTCTTGGAAAATACAAAAATCTCATGAGAATGTTTTACTGAGAAAAGCCCAGTGACTGTCTTCAGTGACAAAACAAGTCTTTTAACAAGACATTCTTTACTAGCCAGCTGCACTCCTATCCAAGGCCACGCAACAGGCCACTCCGCTACAATTTACCTAAGATTCTAATGTCTAGTTAAACTTTATTCATTTATTATATTTATACACTAGTTAAGTTCTAACTTTATTCTTTCTAACATGATTAATAAGAAGAAATTCTCCTACAAACTTAACCCTTTATGAGGGATATCATGGCCAGCCTCTTATGTTTATGAGCCCAGTTCAAGGGGCTTACAGGCTTTTCTGTGCAACTTACACCTTCTGTCTCATTTCCAAAGAAATTACTACAAATCTACAGGGAAAGCATGGTACTATTATCCCTGTGCCACAATAATAGCACACACCCAGAAAAGGGGGGATATAAGGCCAAATTAATTCAAAAGGTCAAAGGGGGAAGTATCATTGTGCCTTTCCTTTGCGGTGACTTTGTCACCCCACAGCCATTGGTCTTCACTGCAGTGACTTTGTCACCCCACAGCCATTGGTCTTCTCTGCTGTGACTTTGTCAATCAGCAGTTTTTGATCTTCTTCTGCTGTGACCTTGTCAGCCAGCAGTTGTGGGTCTTCTTCTGCTGTGACCTTGTCAGCCAGCAGTTGTTGATCGGCTCCCAACACAACATCATATTAAATGGCATAAAACTTAGGACTTTCCACCTTAAATCAGGAACAAGACAGGGTTGTCCACTCTCTCCACTCTTATTTAACGTGGTGCTAGAAGTTCTGGCCAGAGCAATCAGACAAGACAAAGAAATAAAAGGCATCCATATTGGAAAAGAAGAAGTAAAGGTATCACTTTTTGCTGATGATATGATCCTATACATCGAAAACCCGAAGGACTCCACAAAAAGATTACTAGAAACAATAAACCAATACAGTAAGGTCGCAGGATACAAAATTAACATACAAAAGTCCATAGCCTTTCTATATGCCAACAATGAAATATTAGAAAACGAACTCAAAAAAATAATCCCCTTCACGATTGCAACCAAAAAAAATAAAATACCTAGGAATAAACATAACAAAGAATGTAAAGGACCTATATAATGAAAACTACAAGGCATTGTTAAGAGAAATTGGAAAAGACACAATGAGATGGAAAAATATTGCTTGTTCTTGGATAGGAAGAATAAATATAATTAAAATGGCCATATTACCCAAAGCAATATATAAATTTAATGCAATTCCCATCAAAATTCCTATGACATTTTTTAAAGAAATGGAACAAAAAATCATCAGATTTATATGGAACTATAAAAAACCCCGAATAGCCAAAGCAATCCTAAAGAAAAAGAATGAAGCTGGGGGCATTACAATACCTGACTTTAAACTATATTATAGGGCCACGATAATCAAAACAGCATGGTATTGGCAGAAAAGTAGACACTCAGACCAATGGAACAGAATAGAAAGCCCAGAAATAAAACCACATATATATGGTCAAATAATCTTTGATAAAGGGGCCAACAACACACAATGGAGAAAAGAAAGCCTCTTCAACAAATGGTGTTGGGAAAACTGGAAAGCCACATGCAAAAGAATGAAACTCGACTACAGCCTGTCCCTGTCTACTAAAATTAATTCAAAATGGATCAAAGACCTAAATATAAGACCTGAAACAATAAAGTATATAGAAGAAGACATAGATACTAAACTCATGGACCTGGGTTTTAAAGAACATTTTATGAACCTGACTCCAATGGCAAGAGAAGTGAAGGCAAAAATTAATGAATGGGACTACATCAGACTAAGAAGTTTTTGCTCAGCAAGAGAAACTGATATCAAAATAAACAGACAGCCAACTAAATGGGAAATGATATTTTCAAACAACAGCTCAGATAAGGGCCTAATATCCAAAATTTACAAAGAACTCATAAAACTCAACAACAAACAAACAAACAATCCAGTAAAAAAATGGGAAGAGGACATGAACAGACACTTCTCCCAGGAAGAAATACAAATGGCCAACAGATATATGAAAAGATGCTCAGCTTCATTAGTTATTAGAGAAATGAAAATCAAAACTACAATGAGATACCACCTCACCCCTGTTAGATTAGCTATTATCAACAAGACAGGTAATAGCAAATGTTGGAGAGGCTGCGGAGAAAAGGGAACTCTCATCCACTGTTGGTGGAACTGTAAAGTAGTACAACCATTATGGAGGAAAGTATGGTGGTTCCTCAAAAAACTGCAAATAGAACTACCTTATGACCCAGCAATCCCTCTACTGGGTATATACCCCAAAACCTCAGAAACATTGATACGTAAAGACACACGTAGCCCCATGTTCATTGCAGCACTGTTCACAGTGGCCAAGACATGGAAACAACCAAAAAGCCCTTCAATAGAAGACTGGATAAAGAAGACGTGGCACATATACACTATGGAATACTACTCAGCCATAAGAAATGATGACATCAGATCATTTACAGCAAAATGGTGGGATCTTGATAACATTATACGGAGTGAAATAAGTAAATCAGAAAAAAACAAGAACTACATGATTCCATACATTGGTGGAACATAAAAACAAGACTAAGAGACATGAACAAGTGTGTGGTGGTTACCAGGGGTGGGGGGAGGGAGGACGCAGGAGGGAGGGAGGGAGAGAGTTAGGGGGAGGGGGAGGGGCACAGAGAAAACTAGATAGAGGGTGATGGAGGACAATCTGTCTCTGGGAGAGGGGTATGCAACATAATTTAATGACAAGATAACCTGGACATGTTTTCTTTGATTATATGTACCCTGATTTATTAATGTCATCCCATTAACATTAATAAAAATTTATTTTAAAAAAAAAGAGACAAAAAAAAGTAAGCTACTGCATATTTCACAACTATCAGTGAGTTTTGATTTGTATATCTTCATTCATTCTAGCTCCACCGGGACCACCTGTTCCAAGAGTCGCTGACACAAGCTCCACAACTATTGAACTAGAATGGGAACCTCCAGTTTTCAATGGTGGTGGGGAAATTATTGGCTAGTTTGTCGATAAGCAGTGGTTGGCACAAATGAATGGTCACACCGCACAGAGAAGATGATCAAGGTCCTTAAGTACACTGTCAAAGAAATCCGAGAGGGTGCTGACGATAAACTTCGAGTGAGTGCTATCAATGATTCAGGTGAAGGGCCACCTGGGGAAACACAACCTGTTACTGTGGCTAAACCCCAAGGTGCTTAAAAGTTGTTTGATAAAGATTATGGCTATTTTCCCTGTATGGGTTTTTTTTTTTATCTTTCTTGGGCTAATGTATGACCATTCTTTTTCTTTTTTTTAAAGAACTGGGGGTTTTATTTAAATATGGGGGGTGGGAAGAGGGAAAGGTAGCTAGCTGCTCCTGGGCTGAGATGGGGAGCCCCAGATTCCAGATTCTTTTTTTTTTTTTTTTTGGTGTTAAGCCATTTTCCTTTTAATGACATTTATTATAAATCTGATTTTATAAACACTAGATAAATTACATACAAAAGCTATACATAAATATACAGAAACAAAAACAGTACTAAAACTTAAGCAGTACTTTCAACATAAGAGAAATAAACTAATATAATGCTTATACATGTAAAACTTAAAAATTACTAATTATTTATAAATTCAAAAGCAATTCAGAAATGAAATGTAGTATATTATAACTACTATCAAAGTTTTAGAATTATAGAAACAACAGCACTACTTATTTTTTAAAAATATTTTCAAACATTTGGAAGACTAATGCTATCTTTAAAAACAAATCGACCTTGGGCAAAAGCTCTTATTTAACTGAAAAAATATATATATATACATATATATATATATATATATATGTATATATATATATTACAGAGAGTCAGAGAGAGGGATAGACAGGGACAGACAGACAGGAATGGAGAGATGAGAAGCATCAATCATTAGTTTTTTGTTGCACGTTGTAACACCTTAATTGTTCATTGATTGCTTTCTCATATGTGCCTTGACCACGGGCCTTCAGCAGACCGAGTAACCCCTTGCTCGAGCCAGCAAGCTTGGGCTCAAGCTGGTGAGCTTTTTGCTCAAACCAGATGAGCCCTCGCTCAAGCTGGTGACCTCGGGGTCTTGAACCTGGGTTTTCCGCATCCCAGTCTGATGCTCTATCCACTGTGCCACAGCCTGGTCAGGCAAAGTGTATATGTGCCACATCTTCTAGATGCTAAATTTAGTGGAAATTTTAAATTAACATCTCTCTTATATGTTATATACCTGAGTTTTTTGCCAAAATACCATGGATAAAATAAAGAACTCAATTTACAGCTTTGCATAGCATTGTATTATTTTTTGGGGAAAACAAAAAGTACTGTAATTAAGTGTGAATAATGTAGTTTAATAATGTAATCATGACTAAAAGGAACATGTTTAGTTTAGCTTAACTATGGGGGAAATTTAAAAACTTTTTTATTTTTTGACTTTAGAGAGAGACAAGGGGGAGAGAGAGGCAGAAACATTAATTTGTTTCTGTATGTGTGTGCCCTGACCAGGAATCGAACCTGCAACCTTTGTATAACAGGATGATGCTCTAACTAAGCAAGCTATCTTGTCCAGGGCAACTATGGGAAAAATTAATAATCTATGACTATTACTTGTGATGCTTATTTGTAAATTATGACCAAAATTATATTAAACCTGTCACCAATTTTTATTTGAATCTTATGAAACTATATGATTTAAAGGAGAGGTTGATTAGTATATATAGACTGCTCTATTAAAGACTGAAATGATGCAGTGCTAATGGTTAGCACAAGGCTAGGCACAGGGTAAGTGGCAAATATTACTAATTTAAAATGAAAAGTCCTTTAATATATTATTTCTGGACATCACACAATTTGATGTATTATTTATAAATTAATATGAAAATAACCAAAAAACAGTTTAAACACAAAATTATATTTTTAGTAGCAATCATCAGAGAATTTTTTTATAAGTGGCTAGTCTTAGTTTTATCAAAATAGAAGTAAAATTAAGGTTCTTTGTAAAAAATAGACTGCATGCAATGTAGGTGGCAGGTTTAGTCACTTCACACAAGAACAGCCTCTCAACATCTTCTGAACTGATAACTTCAGAGTACAACAAGCCTCTTAAACACAATTTTCCCTGGTGACTGAATCAGTGCAATTAGGGGCTGGGTCCAAGAATTGGACTTTTAAGCAAGTATGTGTCCCCTGCCTCCTGGTAAATTATTATGGTAGACTAATTTGGAAAACAATACTTGAAAGAAATCAAAATAATTTTATCATGCTTGAACATTACCTGAAATGAGTGGCATATCTAATGAAAGTCAAATTTACCTACCTTTTAAATCTGCATACCTTATTATTATGCCTAAGTATGTCTTACCTAAATATAACAAGGTTTTGTTCTGATTCTCTTAACATCCCTCAGGAGCTGATAAAACAGTAATCACCTTTTTGAAAACTGCAGGTGATTTGGCTTCTAGTGTTGCATATACTTTCTCTTATCAGAAAACAGAACAGTCATTTAGCAGTTGTATTCAAAAATTAAACAGGGTAAAAGTTATTCAAATAATTATATTACAAACAGAGTCTATCATCATCAGTTAGTAGACTTACTTGAAAACCAATTATCAAACACCTATTAATTTAAAAATTCAGTTTATGAAGTATTATTATGTCAAGTCCATGTACGAAATCTCATTTGCCATATAATACAACTAGAAAGCAATTCTTTGACTGGATATGTGTACATGAAAAAAATGCACATAGGTTCATTCTAACTGATAAACTAGTAACAAATCCATCTAAATTAAAAAAATAAGGGAATGTACTCTCAAACAAATAGAATGGAGCACTGAAGAAAGTTTAAATTATCAGAGATTTGAAAGAATGTTTAATTAGGATTAAAATTATAAACTGTTAGCTACTTCTATTTTCTAATGACTGTATTATATGCAGAGAATCAAAACTGCAAGCTTATTGAAGTGGGTTAAATAGTTTTTAAGCTAATTAAAACTGCTTAATTTAAAATGAACTATTTTTGAACCTCAAATAAATGATGCAGTATTCAACAATTTACTGAAGTATTTTAAGTATTTAAAATTTTAAGCCTTAGTAAAAGCTATTTCTAATACAGAAATTGAAAAAATGGTTTAATACCAAGTCCCTGCTTCCACAATGCACTTCACATTCTCATCTGTATATCAGCAAAATTGTAGAAGTTTTCTATTTCTTTTGATGCTGCATCTTGGTTTTCTGATATATATGTCTTGATCCTCTTGAATATGTCATTGACAAGAATTCTGCATGCTTCTACAATACCGTAACCTCTATTAAACTCCAATGCAATAACAGGACCTCTGTTCACATAATGAATGGATTCAGGTGCTCTTCCTTGAAAAAAACCTTTTAGTGTCCTCAGGTTTCATTGGCATTTCCCTTGTCTGAACCAGGAGAAAGCCCTCTTTAACCAGCTCAACTAGTCTCCTGGCATTTGCAGTAGTATAATCACTAGCAAATGATACCACTAAGCATGACTCATCACTGTACTTCCATCTGTGACCTTGGGTTACAGAAACAATACTACAATACTTTTAGTGGATTCTGTGGAAATATGGATAGTTTTTAATTCTTTGGTAATAGGTGGAAGAACGTGGTGGCAAATAACAGCATTTTCTGGAAGAATGCCCCAGTTGTGTTCTCCTGGCACAGGTGTAAAGTCATGGATGTTACTCCAGTTATTATTGAAGACATTTAGCCCTGCTTCTTTGAACCACAAAGCTAATTCAGGGTAGTACCACTGAAAACAGGCAAACTTGATATTTGTGGAAGACTCAATAAGGGGTTGAGTAGCACAGAACAAAAAAAAATTCCATCTTTCTACAGTCTCGCACATGAAACTGTTGACAGGCTATCACGGAACGGCAATCTCTGCAATTCTGAAAAAACATGCTGCCTTTCACAGGTCCCAGAAAAATGATGCAGTTAATACAGTAATCAACTATAATTGTAGCAGAGTGATAAAAAATATAAACATTACATTTCTCACAGTCTTGAATGAGAAATTGTTGTCCTGCAACCTTCCCAGGTAAGCAACCCACTGTTTCATTCTTCAGTCCACTGAACATGTAGTTTTTCAGATCAATCTTCCTGCACTGGTCCCAGCTGTACTGCTTCAATCTGTCTCTGTCCTGGCACTGAGTCTTTACCATTCTGTCTTCTGGAGAAACAGCAGCCCATTTTCCCGGACTGTGTGTTTCCCAACCACTACTCTTTGCCAGCCCGCTGGTTCAGCTGTTTCCTGTAGTGTGATGTGAACCCTGGGTGCCTGGATACTGCGGCTCTCCGGATACCACCTCCCAGAGCCTCTCAGCAGCTCTCAGCCTCAGTTCGCCCACGAGGCCTAACACCCCTTCTCTTTTTTCCCACTCATTTGCCCTGATGACCCGCCCAGATGCCAGATTCTTTTGTTTTGTTTTGGTTTTATTTTGTTTTTTACAGAAACAGAGAGAGAGTTGGAGAGAGGGATAGATAGGGACAGACAGGAATGGAGAGATGAGAGGCATCAATCATTAGTTTTTTGTTGTGACACCTTAGTTGTTCATTGAGTGCTTTCTCATATGTGCCTTGACCGGGGGCTACAGCAGACTGAGTAACCCCTTGCTCAAGCCAGCGACCTTGGGTCCAAACTGGTGAACTTTGCTCAAACCAGATGAGCCCGTGCTCAAGCCAGTGACCTTGGGGTCTCAAACCTGGGTCCTCCACATCCCAGTCCAATGCTCTATCCACTGTGCCACTGCTTGGTCAGGCCAGATGCCAGATTCTTGATCCTCCACAGTAATCCCCTTTCTCCTACATCTCTGGGCTCTGAGCTTCCCACTGCTCCCCTCAACCACCACCACCTTCCCAATCCCTAGTCTTTCAAGGTTTAATAGGACCTCTATCAGAGGTGAGCTGTTTTTATACCTGATACAGTTAACTGATCTATACTGGTTTTATTTAATTTTTGGAGAAAAGGATTAATCTAGCAAATTCAGTTGGGGTGGAAGTGGGTTAAATTTCTCCATTGTCTAAAAGACTTGGGGTTGGAAAAATAAGATAGTTAGGTCCTAGCTACTCAAGGTTCCTACCCAACCCCGACCCCAACCCCCTGGCCTCTTGCTCAAACCCCATTGTATCACCCTGGCTTGGAACCTCTCTGCCAGGCCTGCTGTCCCCAAAGCCCCCTCAAACTGCTTACCACCCTAATGGAGTAGAGAAGAGAAAAGGAGGGAGGGAGAGATGGGATCTTACCCCATAGCTGGGTAACCTTCCTCTCACCCCACCCCACACCTAACAAGAGTGTCATCCCCTTTTAAAACACACCTCTAAAACATCTGGGCTTTCACACATTTCTGGTCCCCTCAGTGTCTATCTGGCCCCTGGCCATTATGATCCCCTAGTCCCTAAAACTCTTCTAAAACAGAACCCAACATTTTCATCTCTTCCCCTGCCCCTTCTCACCTCTCCTTCTAAGAGAACCCAGGTGTCCAGCTTGCACTCCTCCCTCTTTCATTTTCTCTTTACAATACAGTCTTAGAATAAGACTGAACCTTCCACCTCCCCAGTGACCTTCCCAGTGGACATCAAAACAGCTACAAAGGTCAAAGGGAGTGCAAAAGAGTTTGCATGGTAGGCAAGAGCCAAGCCTTAAATCAGGAAGAACTGGGTGTGCACCCTGGCCCTACCATTTATTTGTTCATTGTGTGACCTGGGGCCAGTTACTTAAGCTCTTAGAGCCTAATGGTCTTATGAAACTCAGACACCTAACTTATGAAGCCGTCCTGAGAACTAAATGAGACAATAGATAGAAAAAGCAACCTGGTCCATAGAGGGTGATCAAATCATGGGAGGCATGATTTTTATGAGGTAGCTGGTTTCTGTCTCTGCTTCTCTTCTTAGCTACTATCTAGTTCTTTTTCTTTTTTAATGTTTATTTTATTGATTTAGAGAGAGGACAGGAGACAAGAACATCTATCTGTTTCTGTATGTGCCCTGACCAGGGATCAAACCAGCAATCTTTGTGCTTCAGGATGATGCTCTAACCCACTGAGCTATGCGGCCAGGGCCCACCTAGTTCTTTTTATAAGTTTTCCCCATTTCTTACTTGCTTTTAATATTTGCTTGTAGCAGTGACAGTAATAATCTCTCACATTCCTTAGCACTTTTATATCAATTTTTGCATTGCATCATCACAAAAAATCCCTGCATTAAGCAGAGGAAGTATTATTGTTCCATTTTGTGTTTTATATATACTGAAGCTTAAGAAGTCATGGAAGTTTAGAACTAGAACTTGTTTTAGGGACCAGTCAAGGTCCTATTATTTTATAGGTAGAGAATCTCAGACTTGGAGAGAGAAAGTGACTTGGACTAGGACATGAACTTAAAAGGTTCACCAGCCTTAACTCACCTCTTTACTCCCTTCAGGAACTTAGTTGCTTGCCATTGGTAGAGGCAATGCTCCCTCCCAGTCAGCCAGTTATTTCCTCTGAGAATACCCTGGGGGACCCAGAACTAGGTGTCCTCCTCTGTCCTGGCCAGGGCTACTACAAAGCCTGCAGGAACTAACTGGTCCACTTGCTTCTCTTTACCCCCAACCTTGTCAGGCCAAGAGAGTCAAACAGTAACCATGTATTAAACAAGATCTTGGTTAATCAGAAGCCTGGCTAGGGAGATAATGGAGAGGTGAGGAGGGGATAAATTGGCAACTGGATAGACTAGGAAACTGCTCTAGGAATCAGGATTGCTGGCTTTTTGTTCTTATGTTGGGGAGTCTGAATGACCTTGGACATTTTACTTCACTTTTCTGGGACTTAGTTTTCCCATCTGTAAAAAAAAGGACATAGTATTCAGTCAGCAGGGTTTTATTATTAAATTTTTTTCTTTATTTTTTTTAATTCAAATGATATCTTACCAGTACATTCTATATAAAATGAGGAAAAGAGGTTGTTCTAAAAGAAGATGAGGAGGAGGCCTGATTTGTGGTGGTACAGTGGATAAAGCATTGACCTGGAATGCTGAGGTCACTGGTTCAAAACCCTGGGCTTGCCCGGTCAAGACACATATGGGAATTAGTGCTTCCTACTCCTCCCCACTTCTGTCTCTCTCTAAAAAAAAATGAATAAATAAAAAAATCTAAAAATATATACATTAAAAAAAAAGATGATGAAGAGTGTCAAGACCAAACTAGCCTCTTATCACTCCATGTGGCAGCCCTGAGATATCTACAAGGGGGTTTTCAAGTCAGTGGATGCCCTCTATAGAGCCTTCCAGCTGTGGCAGCCTGGATCTTTAGAATTTTAAGGTTCTGAAGCTTCAGAATAAATTATGGCAATTATTTCTTTCCTTGGACTCTATATTTTAGAAGAGTTTATCTGCCAAACCTCATTTAGCAAGAAATAATAAATTCTTTCTTCCCAGTTTTTATCAACTAGAACAGGGGTCGGGAACCATTTTGGCTGAGAGAGCCATGAACGCCACATATTTTAAAATGTAATTCCGTGAGAGCTATACAACGACCTGTGTACGTTATGCATTATCTGACCTGGGTACATTATGCATTATCCAATAAAAATTTAGGGTTGTCCCAGAGGACAGCTGTGATTGGCTCCTACCACCCACAACCATGAACATGATTGGTAGAAAATGAATAAATTGTAATACATGAGAAATTTTATATTTTTAACATTATTATTTTTTTTTATTAAAGATTTGCGAGCCAGATGCAGCCAACAAAAGAGCCACATTTGGCTCGCGAGCCATAGGTTCCCAACCCCTGAACTAGAAGGTAGAACAAGAAGACTTCTGTAGCTGCCAATCAGAGCTTGTGACTAATACGAGATAGCCAGGTTCTCTATATAAGCTGATATAATTCCAGCCAAAGGCATATCTACTTGAGGTTTTAATTAGACTGTGCTGCCTTATCAGGTAAATGCATGTTTTCTGGTAGACTTTGAAAAATTGAAAATCCCAAGGGCTTTCCATTTTTACTTTCTTGGACCCCTAAGAGGACCCAGCAGCTCCAGGATTTAAGAAGCCAAAACTAAGAGTGAGAAAACAAGGATAAGCTATGTGACATGCTATCCCTGACACCAAGTTTTTCGCTTGGCACATAGGGAAGGGCACTAGTTATTAGATGGTTTGGGAGAGGTGGGCTAGAAGGGCCAGTAGCCCATCAGATATAAGCCATGGGTGGGGGTGCATGTCCGAATTTGCTAAACCTTTGCACAGTCACAAGGCAGAGGCCCTTGGCCTGTGAGCTTAAGGGCTTTGCAAGCTTGGTAAGTTCTCTCACCTTTCAACCCTGTCAAACTAACTCCAGGCTTCTTCCTCCAGCCATCCCAGGACAACTCAGGCTGAGCTCCTCCTCAAGAGCTGGAGGTGTTGGAAAAATTGGGAGTGGAAACTGGATCCCGTGGCCACAGCCCTGTGTTCTAGAAGTAGTCTATCAGAGCTTCAGAGACTTTCAGATAACTTGTCCAGCCTCTTCTCCCAGAGAAAGAGGGAAAGGCACTGAGGTAGTGCTTGACCCTCATGCAGTACTCTTTCCACTGCCTCCTGTAGCACAGCTCCTCTGGGGCTGCCCCTGCTAAGGGAGGCTCACAGCCCTCTCTCCTCACTCAGCTCTGGGCCAGTGCAACCTCTGCCCTGCCACCAATCTTACCTACTGGGCTGGTGGGAGACAAACGGAGAAGTGAGACATTGGAAAACAGAAAGTCACAGGTAGTAAACATTTCCTGTCCCCTGAGTAACCAAGCCTGGCACCCCACCTCCAACACTTCAGAAACTCTCATATTCAGCCCCCCTCCCAATTCCTCTCTCCCCTACCTTCTCCCTCCTCCAATCTTATTCTCTGGCCCTCCTGGACTTCTCTTCAGTCCACACTCCTGTCCCTTGAAGCTGTGGCGACCTTGGGGTCTCAAACCTGGGTCCTTTGCATCCCAGTCCACACTCTATCCACTGTGCCACCACCTGGTCAGACATCTTTTGCTTTTCTATATACATTTTAGAATTGGTTTGTAAATTTCTACTCAATGAGCCTGCTTTGATTTTGCCTGGGATAACAATTCTGTTGATCAATATCAGAACTGACATAACAATATTGAGTCTTCTCATGCATGAACATGATATATATAGTGCTTGATTTATTCAAATCTTTTTTGATTCCCTTAGTCAATGTTTTGAAATTTGCAGCATACACAAAATATATATCTTTTCAGTTTCTAGCAATACAGAAGTATTTCATGTTTTTGGTGTGATTTTAATAGAACTTTTTACTAATTTCAACTGGTAACTGCTAATATAAATACTGACTTTGCATCCTGTGACCTTGCTAATCTCACATATAATTTTTAGTAATTTTTTATGGCTTATAATAATAAAATTTATTGTCTCAGTTCTGGAAATCAGAAGCTCAAAATAAAGGTGTCAGCAAAGTTGTACTCCTTCCAGTGACAGAGAATAAGAACTCTTCCTGTCTTTTCTTAGCTTCTGGTGGATCGCAATAATCCTTGGCTTGTAGCTACCTCAGTTTTATTAATATTTTATTAGACCTTTTAAGATTTTCAGCATATAAAATTATGTCACTTGTGAATAGAGGCAGTTTTATTTTGTCCTTTCCAATTGCTTTCTCTTGACTTTCTTTTTCTTGACTTATTACAATGGCTCGTACCGCAAGCATGATGTTGAACAAAAATGGTGATAGCAGACATCTTGGTAGTATTCTTGACCTTAAGAGGAAAGGAGTCCATCTATCTTTGTT